>NC_083722.1:119865693-120089328 GCF_028564815.1 Eubalaena glacialis
TTGGGCGGTGAATAGGGGCTGTTGAGTCCAGTTCACTGAGCAGGGAGTAGGTCTTGTGTATTACATATTTGGCTTGTGGAACGGTATCTGAGCTAATTTCAAACCCTTGTTTTATGCATCACCCCACCTCACCTTTCCCGTTAAGCAGCCATAGTGCGTTTTCTAAATGTGTGACTCTGTTCTGTTTTGTAATTCAGTTCAAGTGTAGCGATTTTGACATTCCCTCTCTCAGTGATATCTTAGGATAAGTGTCTTTTTCTCTGTGACTTATTTCACTGAGAGTCATCGTACCTAAATCCACTCATCCTGCTGCTACTAGCCTTATGACATTGATTTCATGGCTGAGTGATATTCCCTTGTGCCTAAGTACCACAACTTCTTTATCCATTTTTCGCTTTCCTGGGATATTGAAGGTGTGCCGAAGTGGAGGTTCTTGGAAACAGAGCAGCCCTAAAGTTTGGGGTGCCTGTGTCTTGTTGATTTTTAGGTTTCCCGATTTATACGCCCATGAGTGGAAGTGCCCTATGCTCTCTAAGCTGTGCTTATTACATGTTTCAGGACACACCGTACACTTCTCCAGAGTGGCTGTTGGCAATTTACAGCCCGCCCATCAGCGTAGCAAGGCTCCCATGTCTCCATGGCCTGTCCTGCATTTCTGGTTTTTACACTTTTTTCAGCATGGCCCTTTTGACCGATGGCAAGCGAGACTTCTTTGTAGCGCTGATTTGCCTTTCCGGCTTGCCTGGTTGGCCAAAAAGGGCGTATGCGTTTTTTCCTGAATATATTCAGGAAAAAACGCATACGCCCTTTTTGGCCAAGGGCATCATTGTCAACGCTTTGCCGCTTTTCATGTGCTTTCAAGGCGAGTCGAGTCTGCCTCCTGAAACCTGTTTCCTGCAATTCTGCCTTGCTTTCCAATCCTCCTCGTTGCCTTCCCTCAATATATTTGTGGACGAGAGTTATCATTTATAACTCTGCAGGTTTGTGAGTTGCAGTGCCCCTGAGCTCCATTTGTCAACTCGCTTTTTTGGGAGCTGGCCGCCAAAGCGCAGGATTGCTTCAGGCCCTATTCTGGTTCCGGGGGGCAGGCTGAGCCTGTGGTTCATTCTTCTTCCTGATGGGAAAATAGAGTGACCTGTGCCTGTCCCAACACCTAGAGCTGGTCTCTCATTGGTTCCCCCTCTTCCCGTTCATCCTCAGGCCAAATTGCGACCTGTCCGAAACAGGAGGTTAAAGGTGCTGATTCTCCAAGTAGGGAGATTGTTAGTCGAGCGGCTGGAATGGCGAACCCGAGCACAAGGAGAGGAGAAATGAGGTGCGTTTGAGAAACCTTTCCCGATCACACGGTGTACCATCTTCTGGGTTTCGCACGCATGTTTTCGATGTAGGAAGATGCCCTTGAACCTGGAGATTTGGGACCCACGGCATGGGTACCACGCAGTATGACTTTAAAGGGTCTGCGTTTGCTCACCCAAGCTCACCAATCCTCTGAGCCCCAAGAGTGTCCAGCCTTATGTCTCATCCAGCTGTGGGTCTAGATATGGTCAATCCAGGTTGCATCAGAGCCCCTGAACGGATTTTGTAAGAATTTCTCTCTCTTTCACTGTCTTTGTTTTATGGGGTTTTTTTTTTAAGTAATCTATTTTTATAATGGGGTTTAGCTGCTTTTCACTGCTGTGTTTATGCCGCTTTACACCCTCTTGATTCACTTCCAGAGAGAGATCAATACATAGGTTTTAAGACTCTTACTAGTCAGATGTATTCTTGGGCGGTGAATAGGGGCTGTTGAGTCCAGTTCACTGAGCAGGGAGTAGGTCTTGTCTATTACATATTTGGCTTGTGGAACGGTATCTGAGCTAATTTCAAACCCTTGTTTTATGCATCACCCCACCTCACCTTTCCCGTTAAGCAGCCATAGTGCGTTTTCTAAATGTGTGACTCTGTTCTGTTTTGTAATTCAGTTCAAGTGTAGCGATTTTGACATTCCCTCTCTCAGTGATATCTTAGGATAAGTGTCTTTTTCTCTGTGACTTATTTCACTGAGAGTCATCGTACCTAAATCCACTCATCCTGCTGCTACTAGCCTTATGACATTGATTTCATGGCTGAGTGATATTCCCTTGTGCCTAAGTACCACAACTTCTTTATCCATTTTTCGCTTTCCTGGGATATTGAAGGTGTGCCGAAGTGGAGGTTCTTGGAAACAGAGCAGCCCTAAACTTTGGGGTGCCTGTGTCTTGTTGATTTTTAGGTTTCCCGATTTATACGCCCATGAGTGGAAGTGCCCTATGCTCTCTAAGCTGTGCTTATTACATGTTTCAGGACACACCGTACACTTCTCCAGAGTGGCTGTTGGCAATTTACAGCCCGCCCATCAGCGTAGCAAGGCTCCCACGTCTCCATGGCCTGTCCTGCATTTCTGGTTTTTACACTTTTTTCAGCATGGCCCTTTTGACCGATGGCAAGCGAGACTTCTTTGTAGCGCTGATTTGCCTTTCCGGCTTGCCTGGTTGGCCAAAAAGGGCGTATGCGTTTTTTCCTGAATATATTCAGGAAAAAACGCATACGCCCTTTTTGGCCAAGGGCATCATTGTCAACGCTTTGCCGCTTTTCATGTGCTTTCAAGGCGAGTCGAGTCTGCCTCCTGAAACCTGTTTCCTGCAATTCTGCCTTGCTTTCCAATCCTCCTCGTTGCCTTCCCTCAATATATTTGTGGACGAGAGTTATCATTTATAACTCTGCAGGTTTGTGAGTTGCAGTGCCCCTGAGCTCCATTTGTCAACTGGCTTTTTTGGGAGCTGGCCGCCAAAGCGCAGGATTGCTTCAGGCCCTATTCTGGTTCCGGGGGGCAGGCTGAGCCTGTGGTTCATTCTTCTTCCTGATGGGAAAATAGAGTGACCTGTGCCTGTCCCAACACCTAGAGCTGGTCTCTCATTGGTTCCCCCTCTTCCCGTTCATCCTCAGGCCAAATTGCGACCTGTCCGAAACAGGAGGTTAAAGGTGCTGATTCTCCAAGTAGGGAGATTGTTAGTCGAGCGGCTGGAATGGCGAACCCGAGCACAAGGAGAGGAGAAATGAGGTGCGTTTGAGAAACCTTTCCCGATCACACGGTGTACCATCTTCTGGGTTTCGCACGCATGTTTTCGATGTAGGAAGATGCCCTTGAACCTGGAGATTTGGGACCCACGGCATGGGTACCACGCAGTATGACTTTAAAGGGTCTGCGTTTGCTCACCCAAGCTCACCAATCCTCTCAGCCCCAAGAGTGTCCAGCCTTATGTCTCATCCAGCTGTGGGTCTAGATATGGTCAATCCAGGTTGCATCAGAGCCCCTGAACGGATTTTGTAAGAATTTCTCTCTCTTTCACTGTCTTTGTTTTATGGGGTTTTTTTTTTAAGTAATCTATTTTTATAATGGGGTTTAGCTGCTTTTCACTGCTGTGTTTATGCCGCTTTACACCCTCTTGATTCACTTCCAGAGAGAGATCAATACATAGGTTTTAAGACTCTTACTAGTCAGATGTATTCTTGGGCGGTGAATAGGGGCTGTTGAGTCCAGTTCACTGAGCAGGGAGTAGGTCTTGTGTATTACATATTTGGCTTGTGGAACGGTATCTGAGCTAATTTCAAACCCTTGTTTTATGCATCACCCCACCTCACCTTTCCCGTTAAGCAGCCATAGTGCGTTTTCTAAATGTGTGACTCTGTTCTGTTTTGTAATTCAGTTCAAGTGTAGCGATTTTGACATTCCCTCTCTCAGTGATATCTTAGGATAAGTGTCTTTTTCTCTGTGACTTATTTCACTGAGAGTCATCGTACCTAAATCCACTCATCCTGCTGCTACTAGCCTTATGACATTGATTTCATGGCTGAGTGATATTCCCTTGTGCCTAAGTACCACAACTTCTTTATCCATTTTTCGCTTTCCTGGGATATTGAAGGTGTGCCGAAGTGGAGGTTCTTGGAAACAGAGCAGCCCTAAAGTTTGGGGTGCCTGTGTCTTGTTGATTTTTAGGTTTCCCGATTTATACGCCCATGAGTGGAAGTGCCCTATGCTCTCTAAGCTGTGCTTATTACATGTTTCAGGACACACCGTACACTTCTCCAGAGTGGCTGTTGGCAATTTACAGCCCGCCCATCAGCGTAGCAAGGCTCCCATGTCTCCATGGCCTGTCCTGCATTTCTGGTTTTTACACTTTTTTCAGCATGGCCCTTTTGACCGATGGCAAGCGAGACTTCTTTGTAGCGCTGATTTGCCTTTCCGGCTTGCCTGGTTGGCCAAAAAGGGCGTATGCGTTTTTTCCTGAATATATTCAGGAAAAAACGCATACGCCCTTTTTGGCCAAGGGCATCATTGTCAACGCTTTGCCGCTTTTCATGTGCTTTCAAGGCGAGTCGAGTCTGCCTCCTGAAACCTGTTTCCTGCAATTCTGCCTTGCTTTCCAATCCTCCTCGTTGCCTTCCCTCAATATATTTGTGGACGAGAGTTATCATTTATAACTCTGCAGGTTTGTGAGTTGCAGTGCCCCTGAGCTCCATTTGTCAACTCGCTTTTTTGGGAGCTGGCCGCCAAAGCGCAGGATTGCTTCAGGCCGTATTCTGGTTCCGGGGGGCAGGCTGAGCCTGTGGTTCATTCTTCTTCCTGATGGGAAAATAGAGTGACCTGTGCCTGTCCCAACACCTAGAGCTGGTCTCTCATTGGTTCCCCCTCTTCCCGTTCATCCTCAGGCCAAATTGCGACCTGTCCGAAACAGGAGGTTAAAGGTGCTGATTCTCCAAGTAGGGAGATTGTTAGTCGAGCGGCTGGAATGGCGAACCCGAGCACAAGGAGAGGAGAAATGAGGTGCGTTTGAGAAACCTTTCCCGATCACACGGTGTACCATCTTCTGGGTTTCCCACGCATGTTTTCGATGTAGGAAGATGCCCTTGAACCTGGAGATTTGGGACCCACGGCATGGGTACCACGCAGTATGACTTTAAAGGGTCTGCGTTTGCTCACCCAAGCTCACCAATCCTCTGAGCCCCAAGAGTGTCCAGCCTTATGTCTCATCCAGCTGTGGGTCTAGATATGGTCAATCCAGGTTGCATCAGAGCCCCTGAACGGATTTTGTAAGAATTTCTCTCTCTTTCACTGTCTTTGTTTTATGGGGTTTTTTTTTTTAAGTAATCTATTTTTATAATGGGGTTTAGCTGCTTTTCACTGCTGTGTTTATGCCGCTTTACACCCTCTTGATTCACTTCCAGAGAGAGATCAATACATAGGTTTTAAGACTCTTACTAGTCAGATGTATTCTTGGGCGGTGAATAGGGGCTGTTGAGTCCAGTTCACTGAGCAGGGAGTAGGTCTTGTCTATTACATATTTGGCTTGTGGAACGGTATCTGAGCTAATTTCAAACCCTTGTTTTATGCATCACCCCACCTCACCTTTCCCGTTAAGCAGCCATAGTGCGTTTTCTAAATGTGTGACTCTGTTCTGTTTTGTAATTCAGTTCAAGTGTAGCGATTTTGACATTCCCTCTCTCAGTGATATCTTAGGATAAGTGTCTTTTTCTCTGTGACTTATTTCACTGAGAGTCATCGTACCTAAATCCACTCATCCTGCTGCTACTAGCCTTATGACATTGATTTCATGGCTGAGTGATATTCCCTTGTGCCTAAGTACCACAACTTCTTTATCCATTTTTCGCTTTCCTGGGATATTGAAGGTGTGCCGAAGTGGAGGTTCTTGGAAACAGAGCAGCCCTAAAGTTTGGGGTGCCTGTGTCTTGTTGATTTTTAGGTTTCCCGATTTATACGCCCATGAGTGGAAGTGCCCTATGCTCTCGAAGCTGTGCTTATTACATGTTTCAGGACACACCGTACACTTCTCCAGAGTGGCTGTTGGCAATTTACAGCCCGCCCATCAGCGTAGCAAGGCTCCCATGTCTCCATGGCCTGTCCTGCATTTCTGGTTTTTACACTTTTTTCAGCATGGCCCTTTTGACCGATGGCAAGCGAGACTTCTTTGTAGCGCTGATTTGCCTTTCCGGCTTGCCTGGTTGGCCAAAAAGGGCGTATGCGTTTTTTCCTGAATATATTCAGGAAAAAACGCATACGCCCTTTTTGGCCAAGGGCATCATTGTCAACGCTTTGCCGCTTTTCATGTGCTTTCAAGGCGAGTCGAGTCTGCCTCCTGAAACCTGTTTCCTGCAATTCTGCCTTGCTTTCCAATCCTCCTCGTTGCCTTCCCTCAATATATTTGTGGACGAGAGTTATCATTTATAACTCTGCAGGTTTGTGAGTTGCAGTGCCCCTGAGCTCCATTTGTCAACTCGCTTTTTTGGGAGCTGGCCGCCAAAGCGCAGGATTGCTTCAGGCCCTATTCTGGTTCCGGGGGGCAGGCTGAGCCTGTGGTTCATTCTTCTTCCTGATGGGAAAATAGAGTGACCTGTGCCTGTCCCAACACCTAGAGCTGGTCTCTCATTGGTTCCCCCTCTTCCCGTTCATCCTCAGGCCAAATTGCGACCTGTCCGAAACAGGAGGTTAAAGGTGCTGATTCTCCAAGTAGGGAGATTGTTAGTCGAGCGGCTGGAATGGCGAACCCGAGCACAAGGAGAGGAGAAATGAGGTGCGTTTGAGAAACCTTTCCCGATCACACGGTGTACCATCTTCTGGGTTTCGCACGCATGTTTTCGATGTAGGAAGATGCCCTTGAACCTGGAGATTTGGGACCCACGGCATGGGTACCACGCAGTATGACTTTAAAGGGTCTGCGTTTGCTCACCCAAGCTCACCAATCCTCTCAGCCCCAAGAGTGTCCAGCCTTATGTCTCATCCAGCTGTGGGTCTAGATATGGTCAATCCAGGTTGCATCAGAGCCCCTGAACGGATTTTGTAAGAATTTCTCTCTCTTTCACTGTCTTTGTTTTATGGCGTTTTTTTTTTTTTAAGTAATCTATTTTTATAATGGGGTTTAGCTGCTTTTCACTGCTGTGTTTATGCCGCTTTACACCCTCTTGATTCACTTCCAGAGAGAGATCAATACATAGGTTTTAAGACTCTTACTAGTCAGATGTATTCTTGGGCGGTGAATAGGGGCTGTTGAGTCCAGTTCACTGAGCAGGGAGTAGGTCTTGTCTATTACATATTTGGCTTGTGGAACGGTATCTGAGCTAATTTCAAACCCTTGTTTTATGCATCACCCCACCTCACCTTTCCCGTTAAGCAGCCATAGTGCGTTTTCTAAATGTGTGACTCTGTTCTGTTTTGTAATTCAGTTCAAGTGTAGCGATTTTGACATTCCCTCTCTCAGTGATATCTTAGGATAAGTGTCTTTTTCTCTGTGACTTTTTTCACTGAGAGTCATCGTACCTAAATCCACTCATCCTGCTGCTACTAGCCTTATGACATTGATTTCATGGCTGAGTGATATTCCCTTGTGCCTAAGTACCACAACTTCTTTATCCATTTTTCGCTTTCCTGGGATATTGAAGGTGTGCCGAAGTGGAGGTTCTTGGAAACAGAGCAGCCCTAAACTTTGGGGTGCCTGTGTCTTGTTGATTTTTAGGTTTCCCGATTTATACGCCCATGAGTGGAAGTGCCCTATGCTCTCTAAGCTGTGCTTATTACATGTTTCAGGACACACCGTACACTTCTCCAGAGTGGCTGTTGGCAATTTACAGCCCGCCCATCAGCGTAGCAAGGCTCCCATGTCTCCATGGCCTGTCCTGCATTTCTGGTTTTTACACTTTTTTCAGCATGGCCCTTTTGACCGATGGCAAGCGAGACTTCTTTGTAGCGCTGATTTGCCTTTCCGGCTTGCCTGGTTGGCCAAAAAGGGCGTATGCGTTTTTTCCTGAATATATTCAGGAAAAAACGCATACGCCCTTTTTGGCCAAGGGCATCATTGTCAACGCTTTGCCGCTTTTCATGTGCTTTCAAGGCGAGTCGAGTCTGCCTCCTGAAACCTGTTTCCTGCAATTCTGCCTTGCTTTCCAATCCTCCTCGTTGCCTTCCCTCAATATATTTGTGGACGAGAGTTATCATTTATAACTCTGCAGGTTTGTGAGTTGCAGTGCCCCTGAGCTCCATTTGTCAACTCGCTTTTTTGGGAGCTGGCCGCCAAAGCGCAGGATTGCTTCAGGCCGTATTCTGGTTCCGGGGGGCAGGCTGAGCCTGTGGTTCATTCTTCTTCCTGATGGGAAAATAGAGTGACCTGTGCCTGTCCCAACACCTAGAGCTGGTCTCTCATTGGATCCCCCTCTTCCCGTTCATCCTCAGGCCAAATTGCGACCTGTCCGAAACAGGAGGTTAAAGGTGCTGATTCTCCAAGTAGGGAGATTGTTAGTCGAGCGGCTGGAATGGCGAACCCGAGCACAAGGAGAGGAGAAATGAGGTGCGTTTGAGAAACCTTTCCCGATCACACGGTGTACCATCTTCTGGGTTTCGCACGCATGTTTTCGATGTAGGAAGATGCCCTTGAACCTGGAGATTTGGGACCCACGGCATGGGTACCACGCAGTATGACTTTAAAGGGTCTGCGTTTGCTCACCCAAGCTCACCAATCCTCTGAGCCCCAAGAGTGTCCAGCCTTATGTCTCATCCAGCTGTGGGTCTAGATATGGTCAATCCAGGTTGCATCAGAGCCCCTGAACGGATTTTGTAAGAATTTCTCTCTCTTTCACTGTCTTTGTTTTATGGGGTTTTTTTTTTAAGTAATCTATTTTTATAATAGGGTTTAGCTGCTTTTCACTGCTGTGTTTATGCCGCTTTACACCCTCTTGAATCACTTCCAGAGAGAGATCAATACATAGGTTTTAAGACTCTTACTAGTCAGATGTATTCTTGGGCGGTGAATAGGGGCTGTTGAGTCCAGTTCACTGAGCAGGGAGTAGGTCTTGTCTATTACATATTTGGCTTGTGGAACGGTATCTGAGCTAATTTCAAACCCTTGTTTTATGCATCACCCCACCTCACCTTTCCCGTTAAGCAGCCATAGTGCGTTTTCTAAATGTGTGACTCTGTTCTGTTTTGTAATTCAGTTCAAGTGTAGCGATTTTGACATTCCCTCTCTCAGTGATATCTTAGGATAAGTGTCTTTTTCTCTGTGACTTATTTCACTGAGAGTCATCGTACCTAAATCCACTCATCCTGCTGCTACTAGCCTTATGACATTGATTTCATGGCTGAGTGATATTCCCTTGTGCCTAAGTACCACAACTTCTTTATCCATTTTTCGCTTTCCTGGGATATTGAAGGTGTGCCGAAGTGGAGGTTCTTGGAAACAGAGCAGCCCTAAACTTTGGGGTGCCTGTGTCTTGTTGATTTTTAGGTTTCCCGATTTATACGCCCATGAGTGGAAGTGCCCTATGCTCTCTAAGCTGTGCTTATTACATGTTTCAGGACACACCGTACACTTCTCCAGAGTGGCTGTTGGCAATTTACAGCCCGCCCATCAGCGTAGCAAGGCTCCCATGTCTCCATGGCCTGTCCTGCATTTCTGGTTTTTACACTTTTTTCAGCATGGCCCTTTTGACCGATGGCAAGCGAGACTTCTTTGTAGCGCTGATTTGCCTTTCCGGCTTGCCTGGTTGGCCAAAAAGGGCGTATGCGTTTTTTCCTGAATATATTCAGGAAAAAACGCATACGCCCTTTTTGGCCAAGGGCATCATTGTCAACGCTTTGCCGCTTTTCATGTGCTTTCAAGGCGAGTCGAGTCTGCCTCCTGAAACCTGTTTCCTGCAATTCTGCCTTGCTTTCCAATCCTCCTCGTTGCCTTCCCTCAATATATTTGTGGACGAGAGTTATCATTTATAACTCTGCAGGTTTGTGAGTTGCAGTGCCCCTGAGCTCCATTTGTCAACTCGCTTTTTTGGGAGCTGGCCGCCAAAGCGCAGGATTGCTTCAGGCCGTATTCTGGTTCCGGGGGGCAGGCTGAGCCTGTGGTTCATTCTTCTTCCTGATGGGAAAATAGAGTGACCTGTGCCTGTCCCAACACCTAGAGCTGGTCTCTCATTGGTTCCCCTTCTTCCCGTTCATCCTCAGGCCAAATTGCGACCTGTCCGAAACAGGAGGTTAAAGGTGCTGATTCTCCAAGTAGGGAGATTGTTAGTCGAGCGGCTGGAATGGCGAACCCGAGCACAAGGAGAGGAGAAATGAGGTGCGTTTGAGAAACCTTTCCCGATCACACGGTGTACCATCTTCTGGGTTTCGCACGCATGTTTTCGATGTAGGAAGATGCCCTTGAACCTGGAGATTTGGGACCCACGGCATGGGTACCACGCAGTATGACTTTAAAGGGTCTGCGTTTGCTCACCCAAGCTCACCAATCCTCTCAGCCCCAAGAGTGTCCAGCCTTATGTCTCATCCAGCTGTGGGTCTAGATATGGTCAATCCAGGTTGCATCAGAGCCCCTGAACGGATTTTGTAAGAATTTCTCTCTCTTTCACTGTCTTTGTTTTATGGGGTTTTTTTTTTAAGTAATCTATTTTTATAATGGGGTTTAGCTGCTTTTCACTGCTGTGTTTATGCCGCTTTACACCCTCTTGATTCACTTCCAGAGAGAGATCAATACATAGGTTTTAAGACTCTTACTAGTCAGATGTATTCTTGGGCGGTGAATAGGGGCTGTTGAGTCCAGTTCACTGAGCAGGGAGTAGGTCTTGTCTATTACATATTTGGCTTGTGGAACGGTATCTGAGCTAATTTCAAACCCTTGTTTTATGCATCACCCCACCTCACCTTTCCCGTTAAGCAGCCATAGTGCGTTTTCTAAATGTGTGACTCTGTTCTGTTTTGTAATTCAGTTCAAGTGTAGCGATTTTGACATTCCCTCTCTCAGTGATATCTTAGGATAAGTGTCTTTTTCTCTGTGACTTATTTCACTGAGAGTCATCGTACCTAAATCCACTCATCCTGCTGCTACTAGCCTTATGACATTGATTTCATGGCTGAGTGATATTCCCTTGTGCCTAAGTACCACAACTTCTTTATCCATTTTTCGCTTTCCTGGGATATTGAAGGTGTGCCGAAGTGGAGGTTCTTGGAAACAGAGCAGCCCTAAACTTTGGGGTGCCTGTGTCTTGTTGATTTTTAGGTTTCCCGATTTATACGCCCATGAGTGGAAGTGCCCTATGCTCTCTAAGCTGTGCTTATTACATGTTTCAGGACACACCGTACACTTCTCCAGAGTGGCTGTTGGCAATTTACAGCCCGCCCATCAGCGTAGCAAGGCTCCCACGTCTCCATGGCCTGTCCTGCATTTCTGGTTTTTACACTTTTTTCAGCATGGCCCTTTTGACCGATGGCAAGCGAGACTTCTTTGTAGCGCTGATTTGCCTTTCCGGCTTGCCTGGTTGGCCAAAAAGGGCGTATGCGTTTTTTCCTGAATATATTCAGGAAAAAACGCATACGCCCTTTTTGGCCAAGGGCATCATTGTCAACGCTTTGCCGCTTTTCGTGTGCTTTCAAGGCGAGTCGAGTCTGCCTCCTGAAACCTGTTTCCTGCAATTCTGCCTTGCTTTCCAATCCTCCTCGTTGCCTTCCCTCAATATATTTGTGGACGAGAGTTATCATTTATAACTCTGCAGGTTTGTGAGTTGCAGTGCCCCTGAGCTCCATTTGTCAACTCGCTTTTTTGGGAGCTGGCCGCCAAAGCGCAGGATTGCTTCAGGCCCTATTCTGGTTCCGGGGGGCAGGCTGAGCCTGTGGTTCATTCTTCTTCCTGATGGGAAAATAGAGTGACCTGTGCCTGTCCCAACACCTAGAGCTGGTCTCTCATTGGTTCCCCCTCTTCCCGTTCATCCTCAGGCCAAATTGCGACCTGTCCGAAACAGGAGGTTAAAGGTGCTGATTCTCCAAGTAGGGAGATTGTTAGTCGAGCGGCTGGAATGGCGAACCCGAGCACAAGGAGAGGAGAAATGAGGTGCGTTTGAGAAACCTTTCCCGGTCACACGGTGTACCATCTTCTGGGTTTCCCACGCATGTTTTCGATGTAGGAAGATGCCCTTGAACCTGGAGATTTGGGACCCACGGCATGGGTACCACGCAGTATGACTTTAAAGGGTCTGCGTTTGCTCACCCAAGCTCACCAATCCTCTCAGCCCCAAGAGTGTCCAGCCTTATGTCTCATCCAGCTGTGGGTCTAGATATGGTCAATCCAGGTTGCATCAGAGCCCCTGAACGGATTTTGTAAGAATTTCTCTCTCTTTCACTGTCTTTGTTTTATGGGTTTTTTTTTTAAGTAATCTATTTTTATAATGGGGTTTAGCTGCTTTTCACTGCTGTGTTTATGCCGCTTTACACCCTCTTGATTCACTTCCAGAGAGAGATCAATACATAGGTTTTAAGACTCTTACTAGTCAGATGTATTCTTGGGCGGTGAATAGGGGCTGTTGAGTCCAGTTCACTGAGCAGGGAGTAGGTCTTGTCTATTACATATTTGGCTTGTGGAACGGTATCTGAGCTAATTTCAAACCCTTGTTTTATGCATCACCCCACCTCACCTTTCCCGTTAAGCAGCCATAGTGCGTTTTCTAAATGTGTGACTCTGTTCTGTTTTGTAATTCAGTTCAAGTGTAGCGATTTTGACATTCCCTCTCTCAGTGATATCTTAGGATAAGTGTCTTTTTCTCTGTGACTTATTTCACTGAGAGTCATCATACCTAAATCCACTCATCCTGCTGCTACTAGCCTTATGACATTGATTTCATGGCTGAGTGATATTCCCTTGTGCCTAAGTACCACAACTTCTTTATCCATTTTTCGCTTTCCTGGGATATTGAAGGTGTGCCGAAGTGGAGGTTCTTGGAAACAGAGCAGCCCTAAAGTTTGGGGTGCCTGTGTCTTGTTGATTTTTAGGTTTCCCGATTTATACGCCCATGAGTGGAAGTGCCCTATGCTCTCTAAGCTGTGCTTATTACATGTTTCAGGACACACCGTACACTTCTCCAGAGTGGCTGTTGGCAATTTACAGCCCGCCCATCAGCGTAGCAAGGCTCCCATGTCTCCATGGCCTGTCCTGCATTTCTGGTTTTTACACTTTTTTCAGCATGGCCCTTTTGACCGATGGCAAGCGAGACTTCTTTGTAGCGCTGATTTGCCTTTCCGGCTTGCCTGGTTGGCCAAAAAGGGCGTATGCGTTTTTTCCTGAATATATTCAGGAAAAAACGCATACGCCCTTTTTGGCCAAGGGCATCATTGTCAACGCTTTGCCGCTTTTCATGTGCTTTCAAGGCGAGTCGAGTCTGCCTCCTGAAACCTGTTTCCTGCAATTCTGCCTTGCTTTCCAATCCTCCTCGTTGCCTTCCCTCAATATATTTGTGGACGAGAGTTATCATTTATAACTCTGCAGGTTTGTGAGTTGCAGTGCCCCTGAGCTCCATTTGTCAACTCGCTTTTTTGGGAGCTGGCCGCCAAAGCGCAGGATTGCTTCAGGCCGTATTCTGGTTCCGGGGGGCAGGCTGAGCCTGTGGTTCATTCTTCTTCCTGATGGGAAAATAGAGTGACCTGTGCCTGTCCCAACACCTAGAGCTGGTCTCTCATTGGTTCCCCCTCTTCCCGTTCATCCTCAGGCCAAATTGCGACCTGTCCGAAACAGGAGGTTAAAGCTGCTGATTCTCCAAGTAGGGAGATTGTTAGTCGAGCGGCTGGAATGGCGAACCCGAGCACAAGGAGAGGAGAAATGAGGTGCGTTTGAGAAACCTTTCCCGATCACACGGTGTACCATCTTCTGGGTTTCGCACGCATGTTTTCGATGTAGGAAGATGCCCTTGAACCTGGAGATTTGGGACCCACGGCATGGGTACCACGCAGTATGACTTTAAAGGGTCTGCGTTTGCTCACCCAAGCTCACCAATCCTCTCAGCCCCAAGAGTGTCCAGCCTTATGTCTCATCCAGCTGTGGGTCTAGATATGGTCAATCCAGGTTGCATCAGAGCCCCTGAACGGATTTTGTAAGAATTTCTCTCTCTTTCACTGTCTTTGTTTTATGGGGTTTTTTTTTTAAGTAATCTATTTTTATAATGGGGTTTAGCTGCTTTTCACTGCTGTGTTTATGCCGCTTTACACCCTCTTGATTCACTTCCAGAGAGAGATCAATACATAGGTTTTAAGACTCTTACTAGTCAGATGTATTCTTGGGCGGTGAATAGGGGCTGTTGAGTCCAGTTCACTGAGCAGGGAGTAGGTCTTGTCTATTACATATTTGGCTTGTGGAACGGTATCTGAGCTAATTTCAAACCCTTGTTTTATGCATCACCCCACCTCACCTTTCCCGTTAAGCAGCCATAGTGCGTTTTCTAAATGTGTGACTCTGTTCTGTTTTGTAATTCAGTTCAAGTGTAGCGATTTTGACATTCCCTCTCTCAGTGATATCTTAGGATAAGTGTCTTTTTCTCTGTGACTTATTTCACTGAGAGTCATCGTACCTAAATCCACTCATCCTGCTGCTACTAGCCTTATGACATTGATTTCATGGCTGAGTGATATTCCCTTGTGCCTAAGTACCACAACTTCTTTATCCATTTTTCGCTTTCCTGGGATATTGAAGGTGTGCCGAAGTGGAGGTTCTTGGAAACAGAGCAGCCCTAAACTTTGGGGTGCCTGTGTCTTGTTGATTTTTAGGTTTCCCGATTTATACGCCCATGAGTGGAAGTGCCCTATGCTCTCTAAGCTGTGCTTATTACATGTTTCAGGACACACCGTACACTTCTCCAGAGTGGCTGTTGGCAATTTACAGCCCGCCCATCAGCGTAGCAAGGCTCCCATGTCTCCATGGCCTGTCCTGCATTTCTGGTTTTTACACTTTTTTCAGCATGGCCCTTTTGACCGATGGCAAGCGAGACTTCTTTGTAGCGCTGATTTGCCTTTCCGGCTTGCCTGGTTGGCCAAAAAGGGCGTATGCGTTTTTTCCTGAATATATTCAGGAAAAAACGCATACGCCCTTTTTGGCCAAGGGCATCATTGTCAACGCTTTGCCGCTTTTCATGTGCTTTCAAGGCGAGTCGAGTCTGCCTCCTGAAACCTGTTTCCTGCAATTCTGCCTTGCTTTCCAATCCTCCTCGTTGCCTTCCCTCAATATATTTGTGGACGAGAGTTATCATTTATAACTCTGCAGGTTTGTGAGTTGCAGTGCCCCTGAGCTCCATTTGTCAACTCGCTTTTTTGGGAGCTGGCCGCCAAAGCGCAGGATTGCTTCAGGCCGTATTCTGATTCCGGGGGGCAGGCTGAGCCTGTGGTTCATTCTTCTTCCTGATGGGAAAATAGAGTGACCTGTGCCTGTCCCAACACCTAGAGCTGGTCTCTCATTGGTTCCCCCTCTTCCCGTTCATCCTCAGGCCAAATTGCGACCTGTCCGAAACAGGAGGTTAAAGCTGCTGATTCTCCAAGTAGGGAGATTGTTAGTCGAGCGGCTGGAATGGCGAACCCGAGCACAAGGAGAGGAGAAATGAGGTGCGTTTGAGAAACCTTTCCCGATCACACGGTGTACCATCTTCTGGGTTTCGCACGCATGTTTTCGATGTAGGAAGATGCCCTTGAACCTGGAGATTTGGGACCCACGGCATGGGTACCACGCAGTATGACTTTAAAGGGTCTGCGTTTGCTCACCCAAGCTCACCAATCCTCTCAGCCCCCAAGAGTGTCCAGCCTTATGTCTCATCCAGCTGTGGGTCTAGATATGGTCAATCCAGGTTGCATCAGAGCCCCTGAACGGATTTTGTAAGAATTTCTCTCTCTTTCACTGTCTTTGTTTTATGGGGTTTTTTTTTTAAGTAATCTATTTTTATAATGGGGTTTAGCTGCTTTTCACTGCTGTGTTTATGCCGCTTTACACCCTCTTGATTCACTTCCAGAGAGAGATCAATACATAGGTTTTAAGACTCTTACTAGTCAGATGTATTCTTGGGCGGTGAATAGGGGCTGTTGAGTCCAGTTCACTGAGCAGGGAGTAGGTCTTGTCTATTACATATTTGGCTTGTGGAACGGTATCTGAGCTAATTTCAAACCCTTGTTTTATGCATCACCCCACCTCACCTTTCCCGTTAAGCAGCCATAGTGCGTTTTCTAAATGTGTGACTCTGTTCTGTTTTGTAATTCAGTTCAAGTGTAGCGATTTTGACATTCCCTCTCTCAGTGATATCTTAGGATAAGTGTCTTTTTCTCTGTGACTTATTTCACTGAGAGTCATCGTACCTAAATCCACTCATCCTGCTGCTACTAGCCTTATGACATTGATTTCATGGCTGAGTGATATTCCCTTGTGCCTAAGTACCACAACTTCTTTATCCATTTTTCGCTTTCCTGGGATATTGAAGGTGTGCCGAAGTGGAGGTTCTTGGAAACAGAGCAGCCCTAAACTTTGGGGTGCCTGTGTCTTGTTGATTTTTAGGTTTCCCGATTTATACGCCCATGAGTGGAAGTGCCCTATGCTCTCTAAGCTGTGCTTATTACATGTTTCAGGACACACCGTACACTTCTCCAGAGTGGCTGTTGGCAATTTACAGCCCGCCCATCAGCGTAGCAAGGCTCCCACGTCTCCATGGCCTGTCCTGCATTTCTGGTTTTTACACTTTTTTCAGCATGGCCCTTTTGACCGATGGCAAGCGAGACTTCTTTGTAGCGCTGATTTGCCTTTCCGGCTTGCCTGGTTGGCCAAAAAGGGCGTATGCGTTTTTTCCTGAATATATTCAGGAAAAAACGCATACGCCCTTTTTGGCCAAGGGCATCATTGTCAACGCTTTGCCGCTTTTCATGTGCTTTCAAGGCGAGTCGAGTCTGCCTCCTGAAACCTGTTTCCTGCAATTCTGCCTTGCTTTCCAATCCTCCTCGTTGCCTTCCCTCAATATATTTGTGGACGAGAGTTATCATTTATAACTCTGCAGGTTTGTGAGTTGCAGTGCCCCTGAGCTCCATTTGTCAACTCGCTTTTTTGGGAGCTGGCCGCCAAAGCGCAGGATTGCTTCAGGCCCTATTCTGGTTCCGGGGGGCAGGCTGAGCCTGTGGTTCATTCTTCTTCCTGATGGGAAAATAGAGTGACCTGTGCCTGTCCCAACACCTAGAGCTGGTCTCTCATTGGTTCCCCCTCTTCCCGTTCATCCTCAGGCCAAATTGCGACCTGTCCGAAACAGGAGGTTAAAGGTGCTGATTCTCCAAGTAGGGAGATTGTTAGTCGAGCGGCTGGAATGGCGAACCCGAGCACAAGGAGAGGAGAAATGAGGTGCGTTTGAGAAACCTTTCCCGGTCACACGGTGTACCATCTTCTGGGTTTCCCACGCATGTTTTCGATGTAGGAAGATGCCCTTGAACCTGGAGATTTGGGACCCACGGCATGGGTACCACGCAGTATGACTTTAAAGGGTCTGCGTTTGCTCACCCAAGCTCACCAATCCTCTCAGCCCCAAGAGTGTCCAGCCTTATGTCTCATCCAGCTGTGGGTCTAGATATGGTCAATCCAGGTTGCATCAGAGCCCCTGAACGGATTTTGTAAGAATTTCTCTCTCTTTCACTGTCTTTGTTTTATGGGTTTTTTTTTTAAGTAATCTATTTTTATAATGGGGTTTAGCTGCTTTTCACTGCTGTGTTTATGCCGCTTTACACCCTCTTGATTCACTTCCAGAGAGAGATCAATACATAGGTTTTAAGACTCTTACTAGTCAGATGTATTCTTGGGCGGTGAATAGGGGCTGTTGAGTCCAGTTCACTGAGCAGGGAGTAGGTCTTGTCTATTACATATTTGGCTTGTGGAACGGTATCTGAGCTAATTTCAAACCCTTGTTTTATGCATCACCCCACCTCACCTTTCCCGTTAAGCAGCCATAGTGTGTTTTCTAAATGTGTGACTCTGTTCTGTTTTGTAATTCAGTTCAAGTGTAGCGATTTTGACATTCCCTCTCTCAGTGATATCTTAGGATAAGTGTCTTTTTCTCTGTGACTTTTTTCACTGAGAGTCATCGTAACTAAATCCACTCATCCTGCTGCTACTAGCCTTATGACATTGATTTCATGGCTGAGTGATATTCCATTGTGGCTAAGTACCACAACTTCTTTATCCATTTTTCGCTTTCCTGGGATATTGAAGGTGTACCGAAGTGGAGGTTCTTGGAAACAGAGCAGCCCTAAGCTTTGGGGTGCCTGTGTCTTGTTGATTTTTAGGTTTCCCGATTTATACGCCCATGAGTGGAAGTGCCCTATGCTCTCTAAGCTGTGCTTATTACATGTTTCAGGACACACCGTACACTTCTCCAGAGTGGCTGTTGGCAATTTACAGCCCGCCCATCAGCGTAGCAAGGCTCCCTTGTCTCCATGGCCTGTCCTGAATTTCTGGTGTTTACACTTTTTTCAGCATGGCCCTTTTGACCGATGGCAAGCGAGACTTCTTTGTAGCGCTGATTTGCCTTTCCGGCTTGCCTGGTTGGCCAAAAAGGGCGTATGCGTTTTTTCCTGAATATATTCAGGAAAAAACGCATACGCCCTTTTTGGCCAAGGGCATCATTGTCAACGCTTTGCCGCTTTTCATGTGCTTTCAAGGCGAGTCGAGTCTGCCTCCTGAAACCTGTTTCCTGCAATTCTGCCTTGCTTTCCAATCCTCCTCGTTGCCTTCCCTCAATATATTTGTGGACGAGAGTTATCATTTATAACTCTGCAGGTTTGTGAGTTGCAGTGCCCCTGAGCTCCATTTGTCAACTCGCTTTTTTGGGAGCTGGCCGCCAAAGCGCAGGATTGCTTCAGGCCCTATTCTGGTTCCGGGGGGCAGGCTGAGCCTGTGGTTCATTCTTCTTCCTGATGGGAAAATAGAGTGACCTGTGCCTGTCCCAACACCTAGAGCTGGTCTCTCATTGGTTCCCCCTCTTCCCGTTCATCCTCAGGCCAAATTGCGACCTGTCCGAAACAGGAGGTTAAAGGTGCTGATTCTCCAAGTAGGGAGATTGTTAGTCGAGCGGCTGGAATGGCGAACCCGAGCACAAGGAGAGGAGAAATGAGGTGCGTTTGAGAAACCTTTCCCGGTCACACGGTGTACCATCTTCTGGGTTTCGCACGCATGTTTTCGATGTAGGAAGATGCCCTTGAACCTGGAGATTTGGGACCCACGGCATGGGTACCACGCAGTATGACTTTAAAGGGTCTGCGTTTGCTCACCCAAGCTCACCAATCCTCTCAGCCCCAAGAGTGTCCAGCCTTATGTCTCATCCAGCTGTGGGTCTAGATATGGTCAATCCAGGTTGCATCAGAGCCCCTGAACGGATTTTGTAAGAATTTCTCTCTCTTTCACTGTCTTTGTTTTATGGGTTTTTTTTTAAGTAATCTATTTTTATAATGGGGTTTAGCTGCTTTTCACTGCTGTGTTTATGCCGCTTTACACCCTCTTGATTCACTTCCAGAGAGAGATCAATACATAGGTTTTAAGACTCTTACTAGTCAGATGTATTCTTGGGCGGTGAATAGGGGCTGTTGAGTCCAGTTCACTGAGCAGGGAGTAGGTCTTGTCTATTACATATTTGGCTTGTGGAACGGTATCTGAGCTAATTTCAAACCCTTGTTTTATGCATCACCCCACCTCACCTTTCCCGTTAAGCAGCCATAGTGTGTTTTCTAAATGTGTGACTCTGTTCTGTTTTGTAATTCAGTTCAAGTGTAGCGATTTTGACATTCCCTCTCTCAGTGATATCTTAGGATAAGTGTCTTTTTCTCTGTGACTTTTTTCACTGAGAGTCATCGTACCTAAATCCACTCATCCTGCTGCTACTAGCCTTATGACATTGATTTCATGGCTGAGTGATATTCCATTGTGCCTAAGTACCACAACTTCTTTATCCATTTTTCGCTTTCCTGGGATATTGAAGGTGTACCGAAGTGGAGGTTCTTGGAAACAGAGCAGCCCTAAACTTTGGGGTGCCTGTGTCTTGTTGATTTTTAGGTTTCCCGATTTATACGCCCATGAGTGGAAGTGCCCTATGCTCTCGAAGCTGTGCTTATTACATGTTTCAGGACACACCGTACACTTCTCCAGAGTGGCTGTTGGCAATTTACAGCCCGCCCATCAGCGTAGCAAGGCTCCCATGTCTCCATGGCCTGTCCTGCATTTCTGGTGTTTACACTTTTTTCAGCATGGCCCTTTTGACCGATGGCAAGCGAGACTTCTTTGTAGCGCTGATTTGCCTTTCCGGCTTGCCTGGTTGGCCAAAAAGGGCGTATGCGTTTTTTCCTGAATATATTCAGGAAAAAACGCATACGCCCTTTTTGGCCAAGGGCATCATTGTCAACGCTTTGCCGCTTTTCATGTGCTTTCAAGGCGAGTCGAGTCTGCCTCCTGAAACCTGTTTCCTGCAATTCTGCCTTGCTTTCCAATCCTCCTCGTTGCCTTCCCTCAATATATTTGTGGACGAGAGTTATCATTTATAACTCTGCAGGTTTGTGAGTTGCAGTGCCCCTGAGCTCCATTTGTCAACTCGCTTTTTTGGGAGCTGGCCGCCAAAGCGCAGGATTGCTTCAGGCCCTATTCTGGTTCCGGGGGGCAGGCTGAGCCTGTGGTTCATTCTTCTTCCTGATGGGAAAATAGAGTGACCTGTGCCTGTCCCAACACCTAGAGCTGGTCTCTCATTGGTTCCCCCTCTTCCCGTTCATCCTCAGGCCAAATTGCGACCTGTCCGAAACAGGAGGTTAAAGGTGCTGATTCTCCAAGTAGGGAGATTGTTAGTCGAGCGGCTGGAATGGCGAACCCGAGCACAAGGAGAGGAGAAATGAGGTGCGTTTGAGAAACCTTTCCCGATCACACGGTGTACCATCTTCTGGGTTTCCCACGCATGTTTTCGATGTAGGAAGATGCCCTTGAACCTGGAGATTTGGGACCCACGGCATGGGTACCACGCAGTATGACTTTAAAGGGTCTGCGTTTGCTCACCCAAGCTCACCAATCCTCTCAGCCCCAAGAGTGTCCAGCCTTATGTCTCATCCAGCTGTGGGTCTAGATATGGTCAATCCAGGTTGCATCAGAGCCCCTGAACGGATTTTGTAAGAATTTCTCTCTCTTTCACTGTCTTTGTTTTATGGGTTTTTTTTTAAGTAATCTATTTTTATAATGGGGTTTAGCTGCTTTTCACTGCTGTGTTTATGCCGCTTTACACCCTCTTGATTCACTTCCAGAGAGAGATCAATACATAGGTTTTAAGACTCTTACTAGTCAGATGTATTCTTGGGCGGTGAATAGGGGCTGTTGACTCCAGTTCACTGAGCAGGGAGTAGGTCTTGTCTATTACATATTTGGCTTGTGGAATGGTATCTGAGCTAATTTCAAACCCTTGTTTTATGCATCACCCCACCTCACCTTTCCCGTTAAGCAGCCATAGTGCGTTTTCTAAATGTGTGACTCTGTTCTGTTTTGTAATTCAGTTCAAGTGTAGCGATTTTGACATTCCCTCTCTCAGTGATATCTTAGGATAAGTGTCTTTTTCTCTGTGACTTTTTTCACTGAGAGTCATCGTACCTAAATCCACTCATCCTGCTGCTACTAGCCTTATGACATTGATTTCATGGCTGCGTGATATTCCATTGTGCCTAAGTACCACAACTTCTTTATCCATTTTTCGCTTTCCTGGGATATTGAAGGTGTGCCGAAGTGGAGGTTCTTGGAAACAGAGCAGCCCTAAACTTTGGGGTGCCTGTGTCTTGTTGATTTTTAGGTTTCCCGATTTATACGCCCATGAGTGGAAGTGCCCTATGCTCTCTAAGCTGTGCTTATTACATGTTTCAGGACACACCGTACACTTCTCCAGAGTGGCTGTTGGCAATTTACAGCCCGCCCATCAGCGTAGCAAGGCTCCCATGTCTCCATGGCCTGTCCTGCATTTCTGGTGTTTACACTTTTTTCAGCATGGCCCTTTTGACCGATGGCAAGCGAGACTTCTTTGTAGCGCTGATTTGCCTTTCCGGCTTGCCTGGTTGGCCAAAAAGGGCGTATGCGTTTTTTCCTGAATATATTCAGGAAAAAACGCATACGCCCTTTTTGGCCAAGGGCATCATTGTCAACGCTTTGCCGCTTTTCATGTGCTTTCAAGGCGAGTCGAGTCTGCCTCCTGAAACCTGTTTCCTGCAATTCTGCCTTGCTTTCCAATCCTCCTCGTTGCCTTCCCTCAATATATTTGTGGACGAGAGTTATCATTCATAACTCTGCAGGTTTGTGAGTTGCAGTGCCCCTGAGCTCCATTTGTCAACTCGCTTTTTTGGGAGCTGGCCGCCAAAGCGCAGGATTGCTTCAGGCCCTATTCTGGTTCCGGGGGGCAGGCTGAGCCTGTGGTTCATTCTTCTTCCTGATGGGAAAATAGAGTGACCTGTGCCTGTCCCAACACCTAGAGCTGGTCTCTCATTGGTTCCCCCTCTTCCCGTTCATCCTCAGGCCAAATTGCGACCTGTCCAAAACAGGAGGTTAAAGGTGCTGATTCTCCAAGTAGGGAGATTGTTAGTCGAGCGGCTGGAATGGCGAACCCGAGCACAAGGAGAGGAGAAATGAGGTGCGTTTGAGAAACCTTTCCCGGTCACACGGTGTACCATCTTCTGGGTTTCGCACGCATGTTTTCGATGTAGGAAGATGCCCTTGAACCTGGAGATTTGGGACCCATGGCATGGGTACCACGCAGTATGACTTTAAAGGGTCTGCGTTTGCTCACCCAAGCTCACCAATCCTCTCAGCCCCAAGAGTGTCCAGCCTTATGTCTCATCCAGCTGTGGGTCTAGATATGGTCAATCCAGGTTGCATCAGAGCCCCTGAACGGATTTTGTAAGAATTTCTCTCTCTTTCACTGTCTTTGTTTTATGGGTTTTTTTTTTAAGTAATCTATTTTTATAATGGGGTTTAGCTGCTTTTCACTGCTGTGTTTATGCCGCTTTACACCCTCTTGATTCACTTCCAGAGAGAGATCAATACATAGG
This sequence comes from Eubalaena glacialis, assembly GCF_028564815.1. Lineage (NCBI taxonomy): Eukaryota > Metazoa > Chordata > Mammalia > Artiodactyla > Balaenidae > Eubalaena > Eubalaena glacialis. The sequence continues at coordinate 119,888,594 of NC_083722.1, forward strand.
TTTTAAGACTCTTACTAGTCAGATGTATTCTTGGGCGGTGAATAGGGGCTGTTGACTCCAGTTCACTGAGCAGGGAGTAGGTCTTGTCTATTACATATTTGGCTTGTGGAATGGTATCTGAGCTAATTTCAAACCCTTGTTTTATGCATCACCCCACCTCACCTTTCCCGTTAAGCAGCCATAGTGTGTTTTCTAAATGTGTGACTCTGTTCTGTTTTGTAATTCAGTTCAAGTGTAGCGATTTTGACATTCCCTCTCTCAGTGATATCTTAGGATAAGTGTCTTTTTCTCTGTGACTTTTTTCACTGAGAGTCATCGTACCTAAATCCACTCATCCTGCTGCTACTAGCCTTATGACATTGATTTCATGGCTGAGTGATATTCCATTGTGCCTAAGTACCACAACTTCTTTATCCATTTTTCGCTTTCCTGGGATATTGAAGGTGTACCGAAGTGGAGGTTCTTGGAAACAGAGCAGCCCTAAACTTTGGGGTGCCTGTGTCTTGTTGATTTTTAGGTTTCCCGATTTATACGCCCATGAGTGGAAGTGCCCTATGCTCTCGAAGCTGTGCTTATTACATGTTTCAGGACACACCGTACACTTCTCCAGAGTGGCTGTTGGCAATTTACAGCCCGCCCATCAGCGTAGCAAGGCTCCCATGTCTCCATGGCCTGTCCTGCATTTCTGGTGTTTACACTTTTTTCAGCATGGCCCTTTTGACCGATGGCAAGCGAGACTTCTTTGTAGCGCTGATTTGCCTTTCCGGCTTGCCTGGTTGGCCAAAAGGGGCGTATGCGTTTTTTCCTGAATATATTCAGGAAAAAACGCATACGCCCCTTTTGGCCAAGGGCATCATTGTCAACGCTTTGCCGCTTTTCATGTGCTTTCAAGGCGAGTCGAGTCTGCCTCCTGAAACCTGTTTCCTGCAATTCTGCCTTGCTTTCCAATCCTCCTCGTTGCCTTCCCTCAATATATTTGTGGACGAGAGTTATCATTTATAACTCTGCAGGTTTGTGAGTTGCAGTGCCCCTGAGCTCCATTTGTCAACTCGCTTTTTTGGGAGCTGGCCGCCAAAGCGCAGGATTGCTTCAGGCCCTATTCTGGTTCCGGGGGGCAGGCTGAGCCTGTGGTTCATTCTTCTTCCTGATGGGAAAATAGAGTGACCTGTGCCTATCCCAACACCTAGAGCTGGTCTCTCATTGGTTCCCCCTCTTCCCGTTCATCCTCAGGCCAAATTGCGACCTGTCCGAAACAGGAGGTTAAAGGTGCTGATTCTCCAAGTAGGGAGATTGTTAGTCGAGCGGCTGGAATGGCGAACCCGAGCACAAGGAGAGGAGAAATGAGGTGCGTTTGAGAAACCTTTCCCGATCACACGGTGTACCATCTTCTGGGTTTCGCACGCATGTTTTCGATGTAGGAAGATGCCCTTGAACCTGGAGATTTGGGACCCATGGCATGGGTACCACGCAGTATGACTTTAAAGGGTCTGCGTTTGCTCACCCAAGCTCACCAATCCTCTCAGCCCCAAGAGTGTCCAGCCTTATGTCTCATCCAGCTGTGGGTCTAGATATGGTCAATCCAGGTTGCATCAGAGCCCCTGAACGGATTTTGTAAGAATTTCTCTCTCTTTCACTGTCTTTGTTTTATGGGTTTTTTTTTTAAGTAATCTATTTTTATAATGGGGTTTAGCTGCTTTTCACTGCTGTGTTTATGCCGCTTTACACCCTCTTGATTCACTTCCAGAGAGAGATCAATACATAGGTTTTAAGACTCTTACTAGTCAGATGTATTCTTGGGCGGTGAATAGGGGCTGTTGACTCCAGTTCACTGAGCAGGGAGTAGGTCTTGTCTATTACATATTTGGCTTGTGGAATGGTATCTGAGCTAATTTCAAACCCTTGTTTTATGCATCACCCCACCTCACCTTTCCCGTTAAGCAGCCATAGTGTGTTTTCTAAATGTGTGACTCTGTTCTGTTTTGTAATTCAGTTCAAGTGTAGCGATTTTGACATTCCCTCTCTCAGTGATATCTTAGGATAAGTGTCTTTTTCTCTGTGACTTTTTTCACTGAGAGTCATCGTACCTAAATCCACTCATCCTGCTGCTACTAGCCTTATGACATTGATTTCATGGCTGAGTGATATTCCATTGTGGCTAAGTACCACAACTTCTTTATCCATTTTTCGCTTTCCTGGGATATTGAAGGTGTACCGAAGTGGAGGTTCTTGGAAACAGAGCAGCCCTAAACTTTGGGGTGCCTGTGTCTTGTTGATTTTTAGGTTTCCCGATTTATACGCCCATGAGTGGAAGTGCCCTATGCTCTCGAAGCTGTGCTTATTACATGTTTCAGGACACACCGTACACTTCTCCAGAGTGGCTGTTGGCAATTTACAGCCCGCCCATCAGCGTAGCAAGGCTCCCATGTCTCCATGGCCTGTCCTGCATTTCTGGTGTTTACACTTTTTTCAGCATGGCCCTTTTGACCGATGGCAAGCGAGACTTCTTTGTAGCGCTGATTTGCCTTTCCGGCTTGCCTGGTTGGCCAAAAAGGGCGTATGCGTTTTTTCCTGAATATATTCAGGAAAAAACGCATACGCCCTTTTTGGCCAAGGGCATCATTGTCAACGCTTTGCCGCTTTTCATGTGCTTTCAAGGCGAGTCGAGTCTGCCTCCTGAAACCTGTTTCCTGCAATTCTGCCTTGCTTTCCAATCCTCCTCGTTGCCTTCCCTCAATATATTTGTGGACGAGAGTTATCATTTATAACTCTGCAGGTTTGTGAGTTGCAGTGCCCCTGAGCTCCATTTGTCAACTCGCTTTTTTGGGAGCTGGCCGCCAAAGCGCAGGATTGCTTCAGGCCCTATTCTGGTTCCGGGGGGCAGGCTGAGCCTGTGGTTCATTCTTCTTCCTGATGGGAAAATAGAGTGACCTGTGCCTATCCCAACACCTAGAGCTGGTCTCTCATTGGTTCCCCCTCTTCCCGTTCATCCTCAGGCCAAATTGCGACCTGTCCGAAACAGGAGGTTAAAGGTGCTGATTCTCCAAGTAGGGAGATTGTTAGTCGAGCGGCTGGAATGGCGAACCCGAGCACAAGGAGAGGAGAAATGAGGTGCGTTTGAGAAACCTTTCCCGATCACACGGTGTACCATCTTCTGGGTTTCCCACGCATGTTTTCGATGTAGGAAGATGCCCTTGAACCTGGAGATTTGGGACCCACGGCATGGGTACCACGCAGTATGACTTTAAAGGGTCTGCGTTTGCTCACCCAAGCTCACCAATCCTCTCAGCCCCAAGAGTGTCCAGCGTTATGTCTCATCCAGCTGTGGGTCTAGATATGGTCAATCCAGGTTGCATCAGAGCCCCTGAACGGATTTTGTAAGAATTTCTCTCTCTTTCACTGTCTTTGTTTTATGGGTTTTTTTTTTAAGTAATCTATTTTTATAATGGGGTTTAGCTGCTTTTCACTGCTGTGTTTATGCCGCTTTACACCCTCTTGATTCACTTCCAGAGAGAGATCAATACATAGGTTTTAAGACTCTTACTAGTCAGATGTATTCTTGGGCGGTGAATAGGGGCTGTTGACTCCAGTTCACTGAGCAGGGAGTAGGTCTTGTCTATTACATATTTGGCTTGTGGAATGGTATCTGAGCTAATTTCAAACCCTTGTTTTATGCATCACCCCACCTCACCTTTCCCGTTAAGCAGCCATAGTGTGTTTTCTAAATGTGTGACTCTGTTCTGTTTTGTAATTCAGTTCAATTGTAGCGATTTTGACATTCCCTCTCTCAGTGATATCTTAGGATAAGTGTCTTTTTCTCTGTGACTTTTTTCACTGAGAGTCATCGTACCTAAATCCACTCATCCTGCTGCTACTAGCCTTATGACATTGATTTCATGGCTGAGTGATATTCCATTGTGGCTAAGTACCACAACTTCTTTATCCATTTTTCGCTTTCCTGGGATATTGAAGGTGTACCGAAGTGGAGGTTCTTGGAAACAGAGCAGCCCTAAACTTTGGGGTGCCTGTGTCTTGTTGATTTTTAGGTTTCCCGATTTATACGCCCATGAGTGGAAGTGCCCTATGCTCTCGAAGCTGTGCTTATTACATGTTTCAGGACACACCGTACACTTCTCCAGAGTGGCTGTTGGCAATTTACAGCCCGCCCATCAGCGTAGCAAGGCTCCCATGTCTCCATGGCCTGTCCTGCATTTCTGGTGTTTACACTTTTTTCAGCATGGCCCTTTTGACCGATGGCAAGCGAGACTTCTTTGTAGCGCTGATTTGCCTTTCCAGCTTGCCTGGTTGGCCAAAAAGGGCGTATGCGTTTTTTCCTGAATATATTCAGGAAAAAACGCATACGCCCTTTTTGGCCAAGGGCATCATTGTCAACGCTTTGCCGCTTTTCATGTGCTTTCAAGGCGAGTCGAGTCTGCCTCCTGAAACCTGTTTCCTGCAATTCTGCCTTGCTTTCCAATCCTCCTCGTTGCCTTCCCTCAATATATTTGTGGACGAGAGTTATCATTTATAACTCTGCAGGTTTGTGAGTTGCAGTGCCCCTGAGCTCCATTTGTCAACTCGCTTTTTTGGGAGCTGGCCGCCAAAGCGCAGGATTGCTTCAGGCCCTATTCTGGTTCCGGGGGGCAGGCTGAGCCTGCGGTTCATTCTTCTTCCTGATGGGAAAATAGAGTGACCTGTGCCTGTCCCAACACCTAGAGCTAGTCTCTCATTGGTTCCCCCTCTTCCCGTTCATCCTCAGGCCAAATTGCGACCTGTCCGAAACAGGAGGTTAAAGGTGCTGATTCTCCAAGTAGGGAGATTGTTAGTCGAGCGGCTGGAATGGCGAACCCGAGCACAAGGAGAGGAGAAATGAGGTGCGTTTGAGAAACCTTTCCCGATCACACGGTGTACCATCTTCTGGGTTTCCCACGCATGTTTTCGATGTAGGAAGATGCCCTTGAACCTGGAGATTTGGGACCCACGGCATGGGTACCACGCAGTATGACTTTAAAGGGTCTGCGTTTGCTCACCCAAGCTCACCAATCCTCTCAGCCCCAAGAGTGTCCAGCCTTATGTCTCATCCAGCTGTGGGTCTAGATATGGTCAATCCAGGTTGCATCAGAGCCCCTGAACGGATTTTGTAAGAATTTCTCTCTCTTTCACTGTCTTTGTTTTATGGGTTTTTTTTTAAGTAATCTATTTTTATAATGGGGTTTAGCTGCTTTTCACTGCTGTGTTTATGCCGCTTTACACCCTCTTGATTCACTTCCAGAGAGAGATCAATACATAGGTTTTAAGACTCTTACTAGTCAGATGTATTCTTGGGCGGTGAATAGGGGCTGTTGACTCCAGTTCACTGAGCAGGGAGTAGGTCTTGTCTATTACATATTTGGCTTGTGGAATGGTATCTGAGCTAATTTCAAACCCTTGTTTTATGCATCACCCCACCTCACCTTTCCCGTTAAGCAGCCATAGTGTGTTTTCTAAATGTGTGACTCTGTTCTGTTTTGTAATTCAGTTCAAGTGTAGCGATTTTGACATTCCCTCTCTCAGTGATATCTTAGGATAAGTGTCTTTTTCTCTGTGACTTTTTTCACTGAGAGTCATCGTACCTAAATCCACTCATCCTGCTGCTACTAGCCTTATGACATTGATTTCATGGCTGAGTGATATTCCATTGTGGCTAAGTACCACAACTTCTTTATCCATTTTTCGCTTTCCTGGGATATTGAAGGTGTACCGAAGTGGAGGTTCTTGGAAACAGAGCAGCCCTAAACTTTGGGGTGCCTGTGTCTTGTTGATTTTTAGGTTTCCCGATTTATACGCCCATGAGTGGAAGTGCCCTATGCTCTCGAAGCTGTGCTTATTACATGTTTCAGGACACACCGTACACTTCTCCAGAGTGGCTGTTGGCAATTTACAGCCCGCCCATCAGCGTAGCAAGGCTCCCATGTCTCCATGGCCTGTCCTGCATTTCTGGTGTTTACACTTTTTTCAGCATGGCCCTTTTGACCGATGGCAAGCGAGACTTCTTTGTAGCGCTGATTTGCCTTTCCGGCTTGCCTGGTTGGCCAAAAAGGGCGTATGCGTTTTTTCCTGAATATATTCAGGAAAAAACGCATACGCCCTTTTTGGCCAAGGGCATCATTGTCAACGCTTTGCCGCTTTTCATGTGCTTTCAAGGCGAGTCGAGTCTGCCTCCTGAAACCTGTTTCCTGCAATTCTGCCTTGCTTTCCAATCCTCCTCGTTGCCTTCCCTCAATATATTTGTGGACGAGAGTTATCATTTATAACTCTGCAGGTTTGTGAGTTGCAGTGCCCCTGAGCTCCATTTGTCAACTCGCTTTTTTGGGAGCTGGCCGCCAAAGCGCAGGATTGCTTCAGGCCCTATTCTGGTTCCGGGGGGCAGGCTGAGCCTGTGGTTCATTCTTCTTCCTGATGGGAAAATAGAGTGACCTGTGCCTATCCCAACACCTAGAGCTGGTCTCTCATTGGTTCCCCCTCTTCCCGTTCATCCTCAGGCCAAATTGCGACCTGTCCGAAACAGGAGGTTAAAGGTGCTGATTCTCCAAGTAGGGAGATTGTTAGTCGAGCGGCTGGAATGGCGAACCCGAGCACAAGGAGAGGAGAAATGAGGTGCGTTTGAGAAACCTTTCCCGATCACACGGTGTACCATCTTCTGGGTTTCCCACGCATGTTTTCGATGTAGGAAGATGCCCTTGAACCTGGAGATTTGGGACCCACGGCATGGGTACCACGCAGTATGACTTTAAAGGGTCTGCGTTTGCTCACCCAAGCTCACCAATCCTCTCAGCCCCAAGAGTGTCCAGCCTTATGTCTCATCCAGCTGTGGGTCTAGATATGGTCAATCCAGGTTGCATCAGAGCCCCTGAACGGATTTTGTAAGAATTTCTCTCTCTTTCACTGTCTTTGTTTTATGGGTTTTTTTTTTAAGTAATCTATTTTTATAATGGGGTTTAGCTGCTTTTCACTGCTGTGTTTATGCCGCTTTACACCCTCTTGATTCACTTCCAGAGAGAGATCAATACATAGGTTTTAAGACTCTTACTAGTCAGATGTATTCTTGGGCGGTGAATAGGGGCTGTTGACTCCAGTTCACTGAGCAGGGAGTAGGTCTTGTCTATTACATATTTGGCTTGTGGAATGGTATCTGAGCTAATTTCAAACCCTTGTTTTATGCATCACCCCACCTCACCTTTCCCGTTAAGCAGCCATAGTGTGTTTTCTAAATGTGTGACTCTGTTCTGTTTTGTAATTCAGTTCAAGTGTAGCGATTTTGACATTCCCTCTCTCAGTGATATCTTAGGATAAGTGTCTTTTTCTCTGTGACTTTTTTCACTGAGAGTCATCGTACCTAAATCCACTCATCCTGCTGCTACTAGCCTTATGACATTGATTTCATGGCTGAGTGATATTCCATTGTGGCTAAGTACCACAACTTCTTTATCCATTTTTCGCTTTCCTGGGATATTGAAGGTGTACCGAAGTGGAGGTTCTTGGAAACAGAGCAGCCCTAAACTTTGGGGTGCCTGTGTCTTGTTGATTTTTAGGTTTCCCGATTTATACGCCCATGAGTGGAAGTGCCCTATGCTCTCGAAGCTGTGCTTATTACATGTTTCAGGACACACCGTACACTTCTCCAGAGTGGCTGTTGGCAATTTACAGCCCGCCCATCAGCGTAGCAAGGCTCCCATGTCTCCATGGCCTGTCCTGCATTTCTGGTTTTTACACTTTTTTCAGCATGGCCCTTTTGACCGATGGCAAGCGAGACTTCTTTGTAGCGCTGATTTGCCTTTCCGGCTTGCCTGGTTGGCCAAAAAGGGCGTATGCGTTTTTTCCTGAATATATTCAGGAAAAAACGCATACGCCCTTTTTGGCCAAGGGCATCATTGTCAACGCTTTGCCGCTTTTCATGTGCTTTCAAGGCGAGTCGAGTCTGCCTCCTGAAACCTGTTTCCTGCAATTCTGCCTTGCTTTCCAATCCTCCTCGTTGCCTTCCCTCAATATATTTGTGGACGAGAGTTATCATTTATAACTCTGCAGGTTTGTGAGTTGCAGTGCCCCTGAGCTCCATTTGTCAACTCGCTTTTTTGGGAGCTGGCCGCCAAAGCGCAGGATTGCTTCAGGCCCTATTCTGGTTCCGGGGGGCAGGCTGAGCCTGTGGTTCATTCTTCTTCCTGATGGGAAAATAGAGTGACCTGTGCCTATCCCAACACCTAGAGCTGGTCTCTCATTGGTTCCCCCTCTTCCCGTTCATCCTCAGGCCAAATTGCGACCTGTCCGAAACAGGAGGTTAAAGGTGCTGATTCTCCAAGTAGGGAGATTGTTAGTCGAGCGGCTGGAATGGCGAACCCGAGCACAAGGAGAGGAGAAATGAGGTGCGTTTGAGAAACCTTTCCCGATCACACGGTGTACCATCTTCTGGCTTTCCCACGCATGTTTTCGATGTAGGAAGATGCCCTTGAACCTGGAGATTTGGGACCCACGGCATGGGTACCACGCAGTATGACTTTAAAGGGTCTGCGTTTGCTCACCCAAGCTCACCAATCCTCTCAGCCCCAAGAGTGTCCAGCCTTATGTCTCATCCAGCTGTGGGTCTAGATATGGTCAATCCAGGTTGCATCAGAGCCCCTGAACGGATTTTGTAAGAATTTCTCTCTCTTTCACTGTCTTTGTTTTATGGGTTTTTTTTTTAAGTAATCTATTTTTATAATGGGGTTTAGCTGCTTTTCACTGCTGTGTTTATGCCGCTTTACACCCTCTTGATTCACTTCCAGAGAGAGATCAATACATAGGTTTTAAGACTCTTACTAGTCAGATGTATTCTTGGGCGGTGAATAGGGGCTGTTGACTCCAGTTCACTGAGCAGGGAGTAGGTCTTGTCTATTACATATTTGGCTTGTGGAATGGTATCTGAGCTAATTTCAAACCCTTGTTTTATGCATCACCCCACCTCACCTTTCCCGTTAAGCAGCCATAGTGTGTTTTCTAAATGTGTGACTCTGTTCTGTTTTGTAATTCAGTTCAAGTGTAGCGATTTTGACATTCCCTCTCTCAGTGATATCTTAGGATAAGGGTCTTTTTCTCTGTGACTTTTTTCACTGAGAGTCATCGTACCTAAATCCACTCATCCTGCTGCTACTAGCCTTATGACATTGATTTCATGGCTGAGTGATATTCCATTGTGCCTAAGTACCACAACTTCTTTATCCATTTTTCGCTTTCCTGGGATATTGAAGGTGTACCGAAGTGGAGGTTCTTGGAAACAGAGCAGCCCTAAACTTTGGGGTGCCTGTGTCTTGTTGATTTTTAGGTTTCCCGATTTATACGCCCATGAGTGGAAGTGCCCTATGCTCTCGAAGCTGTGCTTATTACATGTTTCAGGACACACCGTACACTTCTCCAGAGTGGCTGTTGGCAATTTACAGCCCGCCCATCAGCGTAGCAAGGCTCCCATGTCTCCATGGCCTGTCCTGCATTTCTGGTGTTTACACTTTTTTCAGCATGGCCCTTTTGACCGATGGCAAGCGAGACTTCTTTGTAGCGCTGATTTGCCTTTCCGGCTTGCCTGGTTGGCCAAAAAGGGCGTATGCGTTTTTTCCTGAATATATTCAGGAAAAAACGCATACGCCCTTTTTGGCCAAGGGCATCATTGTCAACGCTTTGCCGCTTTTCATGTGCTTTCAAGGCGAGTCGAGTCTGCCTCCTGAAACCTGTTTCCTGCAATTCTGCCTTGCTTTCCAATCCTCCTCGTTGCCTTCCCTCAATATATTTGTGGACGAGAGTTATCATTTATAACTCTGCAGGTTTGTGAGTTGCAGTGCCCCTGAGCTCCATTTGTCAACTCGCTTTTTTGGGAGCTGGCCACCAAAGCGCAGGATTGCTTCAGGCCCTATTCTGGTTCCGGGGGGCAGGCTGAGCCTGTGGTTCATTCTTCTTCCTGATGGGAAAATAGAGTGACCTGTGCCTATCCCAACACCTAGAGCTGGTCTCTCATTGGTTCCCCCTCTTCCCGTTCATCCTCAGGCCAAATTGCGACCTGTCCGAAACAGGAGGTTAAAGGTGCTGATTCTCCAAGTAGGGAGATTGTTAGTCGAGCGGCTGGAATGGCGAACCCGAGCACAAGGAGAGGAGAAATGAGGTGCGTTTGAGAAACCTTTCCCGATCACACGGTGTACCATCTTCTGGGTTTCGCACGCATGTTTTCGATGTAGGAAGATGCCCTTGAACCTGGAGATTTGGGACCCACGGCATGGGTACCACGCAGTATGACTTTAAAGGGTCTGCGTTTGCTCACCCAAGCTCACCAATCCTCTCAGCCCCAAGAGTGTCCAGCCTTATGTCTCATCCAGCTGTGGGTCTAGATATGGTCAATCCAGGTTGCATCAGAGCCCCTGAACGGATTTTGTAAGAATTTCTCTCTCTTTCACTGTCTTTGTTTTATGGGTTTTTTTTTAAGTAATCTATTTTTATAATGGGGTTTAGCTGCTTTTCACTGCTGTGTTTATGCCGCTTTACACCCTCTTGATTCACTTCCAGAGAGAGATCAATACATAGGTTTTAAGACTCTTACTAGTCAGATGTATTCTTGGGCGGTGAATAGGGGCTGTTGACTCCAGTTCACTGAGCAGGGAGTAGGTCTTGTCTATTACATATTTGGCTTGTGGAATGGTATCTGAGCTAATTTCAAACCCTTGTTTTATGCATCACCCCACCTCACCTTTCCCGTTAAGCAGCCATAGTGTGTTTTCTAAATGTGTGACTCTGTTCTGTTTTGTAATTCAGTTCAAGTGTAGCGATTTTGACATTCCCTCTCTCAGTGATATCTTAGGATAAGTGTCTTTTTCTCTGTGACTTTTTTCACTGAGAGTCATCGTACCTAAATCCACTCATCCTGCTGCTACTAGCCTTATGACATTGATTTCATGGCTGAGTGATATTCCATTGTGCCTAAGTACCACAACTTCTTTATCCATTTTTCGCTTTCCTGGGATATTGAAGGTGTACCGAAGTGGAGGTTCTTGGAAACAGAGCAGCCCTAAACTTTGGGGTGCCTGTGTCTTGTTGATTTTTAGGTTTCCCGATTTATACGCCCATGAGTGGAAGTGCCCTATGCTCTCGAAGCTGTGCTTATTACATGTTTCAGGACACACCGTACACTTCTCCAGAGTGGCTGTTGGCAATTTACAGCCCGCCCATCAGCGTAGCAAGGCTCCCATGTCTCCATGGCCTGTCCTGCATTTCTGGTGTTTACACTTTTTTCAGCATGGCCCTTTTGACCGATGGCAAGCGAGACTTCTTTGTAGCGCTGATTTGCCTTTCCGGCTTGCCTGGTTGGCCAAAAAGGGCGTATGCGTTTTTTCCTGAATATATTCAGGAAAAAACGCATACGCCCTTTTTGGCCAAGGGCATCATTGTCAACGCTTTGCCGCTTTTCATGTGCTTTCAAGGCGAGTCGAGTCTGCCTCCTGAAACCTGTTTCCTGCAATTCTGCCTTGCTTTCCAATCCTCCTCGTTGCCTTCCCTCAATATATTTGTGGACGAGAGTTATCATTTATAACTCTGCAGGTTTGTGAGTTGCAGTGCCCCTGAGCTCCATTTGTCAACTCGCTTTTTTGGGAGCTGGCCACCAAAGCGCAGGATTGCTTCAGGCCCTATTCTGGTTCCGGGGGGCAGGCTGAGCCTGTGGTTCATTCTTCTTCCTGATGGGAAAATAGAGTGACCTGTGCCTATCCCAACACCTAGAGCTGGTCTCTCATTGGTTCCCCCTCTTCCCGTTCATCCTCAGGCCAAATTGCGACCTGTCCGAAACAGGAGGTTAAAGGTGCTGATTCTCCAAGTAGGGAGATTGTTAGTCGAGCGGCTGGAATGGCGAACCCGAGCACAAGGAGAGGAGAAATGAGGTGCGTTTGAGAAACCTTTCCCGATCACACGGTGTACCATCTTCTGGGTTTCCCACGCATGTTTTCGATGTAGGAAGATGCCCTTGAACCTGGAGATTTGGGACCCACGGCATGGGTACCACGCAGTATGACTTTAAAGGGTCTGCGTTTGCTCACCCAAGCTCACCAATCCTCTCAGCCCCAAGAGTGTCCAGCCTTATGTCTCATCCAGCTGTGGGTCTAGATATGGTCAATCCAGGTTGCATCAGAGCCCCTGAACGGATTTTGTAAGAATTTCTCTCTCTTTCACTGTCTTTGTTTTATGGGTTTTTTTTTAAGTAATCTATTTTTATAATGGGGTTTAGCTGCTTTTCACTGCTGTGTTTATGCCGCTTTACACCCTCTTGATTCACTTCCAGAGAGAGATCAATACATAGGTTTTAAGACTCTTACTAGTCAGATGTATTCTTGGGCGGTGAATAGGGGCTGTTGACTCCAGTTCACTGAGCAGGGAGTAGGTCTTGTCTATTACATATTTGGCTTGTGGAATGGTATCTGAGCTAATTTCAAACCCTTGTTTTATGCATCACCCCACCTCACCTTTCCCGTTAAGCAGCCATAGTGTGTTTTCTAAATGTGTGACTCTGTTCTGTTTTGTAATTCAGTTCAAGTGTAGCGATTTTGACATTCCCTCTCTCAGTGATATCTTAGGATAAGTGTCTTTTTCTCTGTGACTTTTTTCACTGAGAGTCATCGTACCTAAATCCACTCATCCTGCTGCTACTAGCCTTATGACATTGATTTCATGGCTGAGTGATATTCCATTGTGCCTAAGTACCACAACTTCTTTATCCATTTTTCGCTTTCCTGGGATATTGAAGGTGTACCGAAGTGGAGGTTCTTGGAAACAGAGCAGCCCTAAACTTTGGGGTGCCTGTGTCTTGTTGATTTTTAGGTTTCCCGATTTATACGCCCATGAGTGGAAGTGCCCTATGCTCTCGAAGCTGTGCTTATTACATGTTTCAGGACACACCGTACACTTCTCCAGAGTGGCTGTTGGCAATTTACAGCCCGCCCATCAGCGTAGCAAGGCTCCCATGTCTCCATGGCCTGTCCTGCATTTCTGGTTTTTACACTTTTTTCAGCATGGCCCTTTTGACCGATGGCAAGCGAGACTTCTTTGTAGCGCTGATTTGCCTTTCCGGCTTGCCTGGTTGGCCAAAAAGGGCGTATGCGTTTTTTCCTGAATATATTCAGGAAAAAACGCATACGCCCTTTTTGGCCAAGGGCATCATTGTCAACGCTTTGCCGCTTTTCATGTGCTTTCAAGGCGAGTCGAGTCTGCCTCCTGAAACCTGTTTCCTGCAATTCTGCCTTGCTTTCCAATCCTCCTCGTTGCCTTCCCTCAATATATTTGTGGACGAGAGTTATCATTTATAACTCTGCAGGTTTGTGAGTTGCAGTGCCCCTGAGCTCCATTTGTCAACTCGCTTTTTTGGGAGCTGGCCGCCAAAGCGCAGGATTGCTTCAGGCCCTATTCTGGTTCCGGGGGGCAGGCTGAGCCTGTGGTTCATTCTTCTTCCTGATGGGAAAATAGAGTGACCTGTGCCTATCCCAACACCTAGAGCTGGTCTCTCATTGGTTCCCCCTCTTCCCGTTCATCCTCAGGCCAAATTGCGACCTGTCCGAAACAGGAGGTTAAAGGTGCTGATTCTCCAAGTAGGGAGATTGTTAGTCGAGCGGCTGGAATGGCGAACCCGAGCACAAGGAGAGGAGAAATGAGGTGCGTTTGAGAAACCTTTCCCGATCACACGGTGTACCATCTTCTGGGTTTCCCACGCATGTTTTCGATGTAGGAAGATGCCCTTGAACCTGGAGATTTGGGACCCACGGCATGGGTACCACGCAGTATGACTTTAAAGGGTCTGCGTTTGCTCACCCAAGCTCACCAATCCTCTCAGCCCCAAGAGTGTCCAGCCTTATGTCTCATCCAGCTGTGGGTCTAGATATGGTCAATCCAGGTTGCATCAGAGCCCCTGAACGGATTTTGTAAGAATTTCTCTCTCTTTCACTGTCTTTGTTTTATGGGTTTTTTTTTTAAGTAATCTATTTTTATAATGGGGTTTAGCTGCTTTTCACTGCTGTGTTTATGCCGCTTTACACCCTCTTGATTCACTTCCAGAGAGAGATCAATACATAGGTTTTAAGACTCTTACTAGTCAGATGTATTCTTGGGCGGTGAATAGGGGCTGTTGACTCCAGTTCACTGAGCAGGGAGTAGGTCTTGTCTATTACATATTTGGCTTGTGGAATGGTATCTGAGCTAATTTCAAACCCTTGTTTTATGCATCACCCCACCTCACCTTTCCCGTTAAGCAGCCATAGTGTGTTTTCTAAATGTGTGACTCTGTTCTGTTTTGTAATTCAGTTCAAGTGTAGCGATTTTGACATTCCCTCTCTCAGTGATATCTTAGGATAAGTGTCTTTTTCTCTGTGACTTTTTTCACTGAGAGTCATCGTACCTAAATCCACTCATCCTGCTGCTACTAGCCTTATGACATTGATTTCATGGCTGAGTGATATTCCATTGTGCCTAAGTACCACAACTTCTTTATCCATTTTTCGCTTTCCTGGGATATTGAAGGTGTACCGAAGTGGAGGTTCTTGGAAACAGAGCAGCCCTAAACTTTGGGGTGCCTGTGTCTTGTTGATTTTTAGGTTTCCCGATTTATACGCCCATGAGTGGAAGTGCCCTATGCTCTCGAAGCTGTGCTTATTACATGTTTCAGGACACACCGTACACTTCTCCAGAGTGGCTGTTGGCAATTTACAGCCCGCCCATCAGCGTAGCAAGGCTCCCATGTCTCCATGGCCTGTCCTGCATTTCTGGTGTTTACACTTTTTTCAGCATGGCCCTTTTGACCGATGGCAAGCGAGACTTCTTTGTAGCGCTGATTTGCCTTTCCGGCTTGCCTGGTTGGCCAAAAAGGGCGTATGCGTTTTTTCCTGAATATATTCAGGAAAAAACGCACACGCCCTTTTTGGCCAAGGGCATCATTGTCAACGCTTTGCCGCTTTTCATGTGCTTTCAAGGCGAGTCGAGTCTGCCTCCTGAAACCTGTTTCCTGCAATTCTGCCTTGCTTTCCAATCCTCCTCGTTGCCTTCCCTCAATATATTTGTGGACGAGAGTTATCATTTATAACTCTGCAGGTTTGTGAGTTGCAGTGCCCCTGAGCTCCATTTGTCAACTCGCTTTTTTGGGAGCTGGCCGCCAAAGCGCAGGATTGCTTCAGGCCCTATTCTGGTTCCGGGGGGCAGGCTGAGCCTGTGGTTCATTCTTCTTCCTGATGGGAAAATAGAGTGACCTGTGCCTATCCCAACACCTAGAGCTGGTCTCTCATTGGTTCCCCCTCTTCCCGTTCATCCTCAGGCCAAATTGCGACCTGTCCGAAACAGGAGGTTAAAGGTGCTGATTCTCCAAGTAGTGAGATTGTTAGTCGAGCGGCTGGAATGGCGAACCCGAGCACAAGGAGAGGAGAAATGAGGTGCGTTTGAGAAACCTTTCC
Source organism: Eubalaena glacialis (assembly GCF_028564815.1). Classification (NCBI taxonomy): domain Eukaryota; kingdom Metazoa; phylum Chordata; class Mammalia; order Artiodactyla; family Balaenidae; genus Eubalaena; species Eubalaena glacialis. Next base: position 119,904,061 of record NC_083722.1, read on the forward strand.
CGATCACACGGTGTACCATCTTCTGGGTTTCGCACGCATGTTTTCGATGTAGGAAGATGCCCTTGAACCTGGAGATTTGGGACCCACGGCATGGGTACCACGCAGTATGACTTTAAAGGGTCTGCGTTTGCTCACCCAAGCTCACCAATCCTCTCAGCCCCAAGAGTGTCCAGCCTTATGTCTCATCCAGCTGTGGGTCTAGATATGGTCAATCCAGGTTGCATCAGAGCCCCTGAACGGATTTTGCAAGAATTTCTCTCTCTTTCACTGTCTTTGTTTTATGGGTTTTTTTTTTAAGTAATCTATTTTTATAATGGGGTTTAGCTGCTTTTCACTGCTGTGTTTATGCCGCTTTACACCCTCTTGATTCACTTCCAGAGAGAGATCAATACATAGGTTTTAAGACTCTTACTAGTCAGATGTATTCTTGGGCGGTGAATAGGGGCTGTTGACTCCAGTTCACTGAGCAGGGAGTAGGTCTTGTCTATTACATATTTGGCTTGTGGAATGGTATCTGAGCTAATTTCAAACCCTTGTTTTATGCATCACCCCACCTCACCTTTCCCGTTAAGCAGCCATAGTGTGTTTTCTAAATGTGTGACTCTGTTCTGTTTTGTAATTCAGTTCAAGTGTAGCGATTTTGACATTCCCTCTCTCAGTGATATCTTAGGATAAGTGTCTTTTTCTCTGTGACTTTTTTCACTGAGAGTCATCGTACCTAAATCCACTCATCCTGCTGCTACTAGCCTTATGACATTGATTTCATGGCTGAGTGATATTCCATTGTGCCTAAGTACCACAACTTCTTTATCCATTTTTCGCTTTCCTGGGATATTGAAGGTGTACCGAAGTGGAGGTTCTTGGAAACAGAGCAGCCCTAAACTTTGGGGTGCCTGTGTCTTGTTGATTTTTAGGTTTCCCGATTTATACGCCCATGAGTGGAAGTGCCCTATGCTCTCGAAGCTGTGCTTATTACATGTTTCAGGACACACCGTACACTTCTCCAGAGTGGCTGTTGGCAATTTACAGCCCGCCCATCAGCGTAGCAAGGCTCCCATGTCTCCATGGCCTGTCCTGCATTTCTGGTGTTTACACTTTTTTCAGCATGGCCCTTTTGACCAATGGCAAGCCAGACTTCTTTGTAGCGCTGATTTGCCTTTCCGGCTTGCCTGGTTGGCCAAAAAGGGCGTATGCGTTTTTTCCTGAATATATTCAGGAAAAAACGCATACGCCCTTTTTGGCCAAGGGCATCATTGTCAACGCTTTGCCGCTTTTCATGTGCTTTCAAGGCGAGTCGAGTCTGCCTCCTGAAACCTGTTTCCTGCAATTCTGCCTTGCTTTCCAATCCTCCTCGTTGCCTTCCCTCAATATATTTGTGGACGAGAGTTATCATTTATAACTCTGCAGCTTTGTGAGTTGCAGTGCCCCTGAGCTCCATTTGTCAACTCGCTTTTTTGGGAGCTGGCCGCCAAAGCGCAGGATTGCTTCAGGCCCTATTCTGGTTCCGGGGGGCAGGCTGAGCCTGTGGTTCATTCTTCTTCCTGATGGGAAAATAGAGTGACCTGTGCCTATCCCAACACCTAGAGCTGGTCTCTCATTGGTTCCCCCTCTTCCCGTTCATCCTCAGGCCAAATTGCGACCTGTCCGAAACAGGAGGTTAAAGGTGCTGATTCTCCAAGTAGGGAGATTGTTAGTCGAGCGGCTGGAATGGCGAACCCGAGCACAAGGAGAGGAGAAATGAGGTGCGTTTGAGAAACCTTTCCCGATCACACGGTGTACCATCTTCTGGGTTTCCCACGCATGTTTTCGATGTAGGAAGATGCCCTTGAACCTGGAGATTTGGGACCCACGGCATGGGTACCACGCAGTATGACTTTAAAGGGTCTGCGTTTGCTCACCCAAGCTCACCAATCCTCTCAGCCCCAAGAGTGTCCAGCCTTATGTCTCATCCAGCTGTGGGTCTAGATATGGTCAATCCAGGTTGCATCAGAGCCCCTGAACGGATTTTGTAAGAATTTCTCTCTCTTTCACTGTCTTTGTTTTATGGGTTTTTTTTTTAAGTAATCGATTTTTATAATGGGGTTTAGCTGATTTTCACTGCTGTGTTTATGCCGCTTTACACCCTCTTGATTCACTTCCAGAGAGAGATCAATACATAGGTTTTAAGACTCTTACTAGTCAGATGTATTCTTGGGCGGTGAATAGGGGCTGTTGACTCCAGTTCACTGAGCAGGGAGTAGGTCTTGTCTATTACATATTTGGCTTGTGGAATGGTATCTGAGCTAATTTCAAACCCTTGTTTTATGCATCACCCCACCTCACCTTTCCCGTTAAGCAGCCATAGTGTGTTTTCTAAATGTGTGACTCTGTTCTGTTTTGTAATTCAGTTCAAGTGTAGCGATTTTGACATTCCCTCTCTCAGTGATATCTTAGGATAAGTGTCTTTTTCTCTGTGACTTTTTTCACTGAGAGTCATCGTACCTAAATCCACTCATCCTGCTGCTACTAGCCTTATGACATTGATTTCATGGCTGAGTGATATTCCATTGTGCCTAAGTACCACAACTTCTTTATCCATTTTTCGCTTTCCTGGGATATTGAAGGTGTACCGAAGTGGAGGTTCTTGGAAACAGAGCAGCCCTAAACTTTGGGGTGCCTGTGTCTTGTTGATTTTTAGGTTTCCCGATTTATACGCCCATGAGTGGAAGTGCCCTATGCTCTCGAAGCTGTGCTTATTACATGTTTCAGGACACACCGTACACTTCTCCAGAGTGGCTGTTGGCAATTTACAGCCCGCCCATCAGCGTAGCAAGGCTCCCATGTCTCCATGGCCTGTCCTGCATTTCTGGTGTTTACACTTTTTTCAGCATGGCCCTTTTGACCGATGGCAAGCGAGACTTCTTTGTAGCGCTGATTTGCCTTTCCGGCTTGCCTGGTTGGCCAAAAAGGGCGTATGCGTTTTTTCCTGAATATATTCAGGAAAAAACGCATACGCCCTTTTTGGCCAAGGGCATCATTGTCAACGCTTTGCCGCTTTTCATGTGCTTTCAAGGCGAGTCGAGTCTGCCTCCTGAAACCTGTTTCCTGCAATTCTGCCTTGCTTTCCAATCCTCCTCGTTGCCTTCCCTCAATATATTTGTGGACGAGAGTTATCATTTATAACTCTGCAGGTTTGTGAGTTGCAGTGCCCCTGAGCTCCATTTGTCAACTCGCTTTTTTGGGAGCTGGCCGCCAAAGCGCAGGATTGCTTCAGGCCCTATTCTGGTTCCGGGGGGCAGGCTGAGCCTGTGGTTCATTCTTCTTCCTGATGGGAAAATAGAGTGACCTGTGCCTATCCCAACACCTAGAGCTGGTCTCTCATTGGTTCCCCCTCTTCCCGTTCATCCTCAGGCCAAATTGCGACCTGTCCGAAACAGGAGGTTAAAGGTGCTGATTCTCCAAGTAGGGAGATTGTTAGTCGAGCGGCTGGAATGGCGAACCCGAGCACAAGGAGAGGAGAAATGAGGTGCGTTTGAGAAACCTTTCCCGATCACACGGTGTACCATCTTCTGGGTTTCCCACGCATGTTTTCGATGTAGGAAGATGCCCTTGAACCTGGAGATTTGGGACCCACGGCATGGGTACCACGCAGTATGACTTTAAAGGGTCTGCGTTTGCTCACCCAAGCTCACCAATCCTCTCAGCCCCAAGAGTGTCCAGCCTTATGTCTCATCCAGCTGTGGGTCTAGATATGGTCAATCCAGGTTGCATCAGAGCCCCTGAACGGATTTTGTAAGAATTTCTCTCTCTTTCACTGTCTTTGTTTTATGGGTTTTTTTTTTAAGTAATCGATTTTTATAATGGGGTTTAGCTGCTTTTCACTGCTGTGTTTATGCCGCTTTACACCCTCTTGATTCACTTCCAGAGAGAGATCAATACATAGGTTTTAAGACTCTTACTAGTCAGATGTATTCTTGGGCGGTGAATAGGGGCTGTTGACTCCAGTTCACTGAGCAGGGAGTAGGTCTTGTCTATTACATATTTGGCTTGTGGAATGGTATCTGAGCTAATTTCAAACCCTTGTTTTATGCATCACCCCACCTCACCTTTCCCGTTAAGCAGCCATAGTGTGTTTTCTAAATGTGTGACTCTGTTCTGTTTTGTAATTCAGTTCAAGTGTAGCGATTTTGACATTCCCTCTCTCAGTGATATCTTAGGATAAGTGTCTTTTTCTCTGTGACTTTTTTCACTGAGAGTCATCGTACCTAAATCCACTCATCCTGCTGCTACTAGCCTTATGACATTGATTTCATGGCTGAGTGATATTCCATTGTGCCTAAGTACCACAACTTCTTTATCCATTTTTCGCTTTCCTGGGATATTGAAGGTGTACCGAAGTGGAGGTTCTTGGAAACAGAGCAGCCCTAAACTTTGGGGTGCCTGTGTCTTGTTGATTTTTAGGTTTCCCGATTTATACGCCCATGAGTGGAAGTGCCCTATGCTCTCGAAGCTGTGCTTATTACATGTTTCAGGACACACCGTACACTTCTCCAGAGTGGCTGTTGGCAATTTACAGCCCGCCCATCAGCGTAGCAAGGCTCCCATGTCTCCATGGCCTGTCCTGCATTTCTGGTGTTTACACTTTTTTCAGCATGGCCCTTTTGACCGATGGCAAGCGAGACTTCTTTGTAGCGCTGATTTGCCTTTCCGGCTTGCCTGGTTGGCCAAAAAGGGCGTATGCGTTTTTTCCTGAATATATTCAGGAAAAAACGCATACGCCCTTTTTGGCCAAGGGCATCATTGTCAACGCTTTGCCGCTTTTCATGTGCTTTCAAGGCGAGTCGAGTCTGCCTCCTGAAACCTGTTTCCTGCAATTCTGCCTTGCTTTCCAATCCTCCTCGTTGCCTTCCCTCAATATGTTTGTGGACGAGAGTTATCATTTATAACTCTGCAGGTTTGTGAGTTGCAGTGCCCCTGAGCTCCATTTGTCAACTCGCTTTTCTGGGAGCTGGCCGCCAAAGCGCAGGATTGCTTCAGGCCCTATTCTGGTTCCGGGGGGCAGGCTGAGCCTGTGGTTCATTCTTCTTCCTGATGGGAAAATAGAGTGACCTGTGCCTATCCCAACACCTAGAGCTGGTCTCTCATTGGTTCCCCCTCTTCCCGTTCATCCTCAGGCCAAATTGCGACCTGTCCGAAACAGGAGGTTAAAGGTGCTGATTCTCCAAGTAGGGAGATTGTTAGTCGAGCGGCTGGAATGGCGAACCCGAGCACAAGGAGAGGAGAAATGAGGTGCGTTTGGGAAACCTTTCCCGGTCACACGGTGTACCATCTTCTGGGTTTCGCACGCATGTTTTCGATGTAGGAAGATGCCCTTGAACCTGGAGATTTGGGACCCACGGCATGGGTACCACGCAGTATGACTTTAAAGGGTCTGCGTTTGCTCACCCAAGCTCACCAATCCTCTCAGCCCCAAGAGTGTCCAGCCTTATGTCTCATCCAGCTGTGGGTCTAGATATGGTCAATCCAGGTTGCATCACAGCCCCTGAACGGATTTTGTAAGAATTTCTCTCTCTTTCACTGTCTTTGTTTTATGGGTTTTTTTTTTAAGTAATCTATTTTTATAATGGGGTTTAGCTGCTTTTCACTGCTGTGTTTATGCCGCTTTACACCCTCTTGATTCACTTCCAGAGAGAGATCAATACATAGGTTTTAAGACTCTTACTAGTCAGATGTGTTCTTGGGCGGTGAATAGGGGCTGTTGACTCCAGTTCACTGAGCAGGGAGTAGGTCTTGTCTATTACATATTTGGCTTGTGGAATGGTATCTGAGCTAATTTCAAACCCTTGTTTTATGCATCACCCCACCTCACCTTTCCCGTTAAGCAGCCATAGTGTGTTTTCTAAATGTGTGACTCTGTTCTGTTTTGTAATTCAGTTCAAGTGTAGCGATTTTGACATTCCCTCTCTCAGTGATATCTTAGGATAAGTGTCTTTTTCTCTGTGACTTTTTTCACTGAGAGTCATCGTACCTAAATCCACTCATCCTGCTGCTACTAGCCTTATGACATTGATTTCATGGCTGAGTGATATTCCATTGTGCCTAAGTACCACAACTTCTTTATCCATTTTTCGCTTTCCTGGGATATTGAAGGTGTACCGAAGTGGAGGTTCTTGGAAACAGAGCAGCCCTAAACTTTGGGGTGCCTGTGTCTTGTTGATTTTTAGGTTTCCCGATTTATACGCCCATGAGTGGAAGTGCCCTATGCTCTCGAAGCTGTGCTTATTACATGTTTCAGGACACACCGTACACTTCTCCAGAGTGGCTGTTGGCAATTTACAGCCCGCCCATCAGCGTAGCAAGGCTCCCATGTCTCCATGGCCTGTCCTGCATTTCTGGTGTTTACACTTTTTTCAGCATGGCCCTTTTGACCGATGGCAAGCGAGACTTCTTTGTAGCGCTGATTTGCCTTTCCGGCTTGCCTGGTTGGCCAAAAAGGGCGTATGCGTTTTTTCCTGAATATATTCAGGAAAAAACGCATACGCCCTTTTTGGCCAAGGGCATCATTGTCAACGCTTTGCCGCTTTTCATGTGCTTTCAAGGCGAGTCGAGTCTGCCTCCTGAAACCTGTTTCCTGCAATTCTGCCTTGCTTTCCAATCCTCCTCGTTGCCTTCCCTCAATATATTTGTGGACGAGAGTTATCATTTATAACTCTGCAGGTTTGTGAGTTGCAGTGCCCCTGAGCTCCATTTGTCAACTCGCTTTTTTGGGAGCTGGCCGCCAAAGCGCAGGATTGCTTCAGGCCCTATTCTGGTTCCGGGGGGCAGGCTGAGCCTGTGGTTCATTCTTCTTCCTGATGGGAAAATAGAGTGACCTGTGCCTATCCCAACACCTAGAGCTGGTCTCTCATTGGTTCCCCCTCTCCCCGTTCATCCTCAGGCCAAATTGCGACCTGTCCGAAACAGGAGGTTAAAGGTGCTGATTCTCCAAGTAGGGAGATTGTTAGTCGAGCGGCTGGAATGGCGAACCCGAGCACAAGGAGAGGAGAAATGAGGTGCGTTTGAGAAACCTTTCCCGATCACACGGTGTACCATCTTCTGGGTTTCCCACGCATGTTTTCGATGTAGGAAGATGCCCTTGAACCTGGAGATTTGGGACCCACGGCATGGGTACCACGCAGTATGACTTTAAAGGGTCTGCGTTTGCTCACCCAAGCTCACCAATCCTCTCAGCCCCAAGAGTGTCCAGCCTTATGTCTCATCCAGCTGTGGGTCTAGATATGGTCAATCCAGGTTGCATCAGAGCCCCTGAACGGATTTTGTAAGAATTTCTCTCTCTTTCACTGTCTTTGTTTTATGGGTTTTTTTTTTAAGTAATCTATTTTTATAATGGGGTTTAGCTGCTTTTCACTGCTGTGTTTATGCCGCTTTACACCCTCTTGATTCACTTCCAGAGAGAGATCAATACATAGGTTTTAAGACTCTTACTAGTCAGATGTATTCTTGGGCGGTGAATAGGGGCTGTTGACTCCAGTTCACTGAGCAGGGAGTAGGTCTTGTCTATTACATATTTGGCTTGTGGAATGGTATCTGAGCTAATTTCAAACCCTTGTTTTATGCATCACCCCACCTCACCTTTCCCGTTAAGCAGCCATAGTGTGTTTTCTAAATGTGTGACTCTGTTCTGTTTTGTAATTCAGTTCAAGTGTAGCGATTTTGACATTCCCTCTCTCAGTGATATCTTAGGATAAGTGTCTTTTTCTCTGTGACTTTTTTCACTGAGAGTCATCGTACCTAAATCCACTCATCCTGCTGCTACTAGCCTTATGACATTGATTTCATGGCTGAGTGATATTCCATTGTGCCTAAGTACCACAACTTCTTTATCCATTTTTCGCTTTCCTGGGATATTGAAGGTGTACCGAAGTGGAGGTTCTTGGAAACAGAGCAGCCCTAAACTTTGGGGTGCCTGTGTCTTGTTGATTTTTAGGTTTCCCGATTTATACGCCCATGAGTGGAAGTGCCCTATGCTCTCGAAGCTGTGCTTATTACATGTTTCAGGACACACCGTACACTTCTCCAGAGTGGCTGTTGGCAATTTACAGCCCGCCCATCAGCGTAGCAAGGCTCCCATGTCTCCATGGCCTGTCCTGCATTTCTGGTGTTTACACTTTTTTCAGCATGGCCCTTTTGACCGATGGCAAGCGAGACTTCTTTGTAGCGCTGATTTGCCTTTCTGGCTTGCCTGGTTGGCCAAAAAGGGCGTATGCGTTTTTTCCTGAATATATTCAGGAAAAAACGCATACGCCCTTTTTGGCCAAGGGCATCATTGTCAACGCTTTGCCGCTTTTCATGTGCTTTCAAGGCGAGTCGAGTCTGCCTCCTGAAACCTGTTTCCTGCAATTCTGCCTTGCTTTCCAATCCTCCTCGTTGCCTTCCCTCAATATATTTGTGGACGAGAGTTATCATTTATAACTCTGCAGGTTTGTGAGTTGCAGTGCCCCTGAGCTCCATTTGTCAACTCGCTTTTTTGGGAGCTGGCCGCCAAAGCGCAGGATTGCTTCAGGCCCTATTCTGGTTCCGGGGGGCAGGCTGAGCCTGTGGTTCATTCTTCTTCCTGATGGGAAAATAGAGTGACCTGTGCCTATCCCAACACCTAGAGCTGGTCTCTCATTGGTTCCCCCTCTTCCCGTTCATCCTCAGGCCAAATTGCGACCTGTCCGAAACAGGAGGTTAAAGGTGCTGATTCTCCAAGTAGGGAGATTGTTAGTCGAGCGGCTGGAATGGCGAACCCGAGCACAAGGAGAGGAGAAATGAGGTGCGTTTGGGAAACCTTTCCCGGTCACACGGTGTACCATCTTCTGGGTTTCGCACGCATGTTTTCGATGTAGGAAGATGCCCTTGAACCTGGAGATTTGGGACCCACGGCATGGGTACCACGCAGTATGACTTTAAAGGGTCTGCGTTTGCTCACCCAAGCTCACCAATCCTCTCAGCCCCAAGAGTGTCCAGCCTTATGTCTCATCCAGCTGTGGGTCTAGATATGGTCAATCCAGGTTGCATCACAGCCCCTGAACGGATTTTGTAAGAATTTCTCTCTCTTTCACTGTCTTTGTTTTATGGGTTTTTTTTTAAGTAATCTATTTTTATAATGGGGTTTAGCTGCTTTTCACTGCTGTGTTTATGCCGCTTTACACCCTCTTGATTCACTTCCAGAGAGAGATCAATACATAGGTTTTAAGACTCTTACTAGTCAGATGTATTCTTGGGCGGTGAATAGGGGCTGTTGACTCCAGTTCACTGAGCAGGGAGTAGGTCTTGTCTATTACATATTTGGCTTGTGGAATGGTATCTGAGCTAATTTCAAACCCTTGTTTTATGCATCACCCCACCTCACCTTTCCCGTTAAGCAGCCATAGTGCGTTTTCTAAATGTGTGACTCTGTTCTGTTTTGTAATTCAGTTCAAGTGTAGCGATTTTGACATTCCCTCTCTCAGTGATATCTTAGGATAAGTGTCTTTTTCTCTGTGACTTATTTCACTGAGAGTCATCGTACCTAAATCCACTCATCCTGCTGCTACTAGCCTTATGACATTGATTTCATGGCTGAGTGATATTCCATTGTGCCTAAGTACCACAACTTCTTTATCCATTTTTCGCTTTCCTGGGATATTGAAGGTGTGCCGAAGTGGAGGTTCTTGGAAACAGAGCAGCCCTAAACTTTGGGGTGCCTGTGTCTTGTTGATTTTTAGGTTTCCCGATTTATACGCCCATGAGTGGAAGTGCCCTATGCTCTCGAAGCTGTGCTTATTACATGTTTCAGGACACACTGTACACTTCTCCAGAGTGGCTGTTGGCAATTTACAGCCCGCCCATCAGCGTAGCAAGGCTCCCATGTCTCCATGGCCTGTCCTGCATTTCTGGTGTTTACACTTTTTTCAGCATGGCCCTTTTGACCGATGGCAAGCGAGACTTCTTTGTAGCGCTGATTTGCCTTTCCGGCTTGCCTGGTTGGCCAAAAAGGGCGTATGCGTTTTTTCCTGAATATATTCAGGAAAAAACGCATACGCCCTTTTTGGCCAAGGGCATCATTGTCAACGCTTTGCCGCTTTTCATGTGCTTTCAAGGCGAGTCGAGTCTGCCTCCTGAAACCTGTTTCCTGCAATTCTGCCTTGCTTTCCAATCCTCCTCGTTGCCTTCCCTCAATATATTTGTGGACGAGAGTTATCATTTATAACTCTGCAGGTTTGTGAGTTGCAGTGCCCCTGAGCTCCATTTGTCAACTCGCTTTTTTGGGAGCTGGCCGCCAAAGCGCAGGATTGCTTCAGGCCCTATTCTGGTTCCGGGGGGCAGGCTGAGCCTGTGGTTCATTCTTCTTCCTGATGGGAAAATAGAGTGACCTGTGCCTATCCCAACACCTAGAGCTGGTCTCTCATTGGTTCCCCCTCTTCCCGTTCATCCTCAGGCCAAATTGCGACCTGTCCGAAACAGGAGGTTAAAGGTGCTGATTCTCCAAGTAGGGAGATTGTTAGTCGAGCGGCTGGAATGGCGAACCCGAGCACAAGGAGAGGAGAAATGAGGTGCGTTTGAGAAACCTTTCCCGATCACACGGTGTACCATCTTCTGGGTTTCCCACGCATGTTTTCGATGTAGGAAGATGCCCTTGAACCTGGAGATTTGGGACCCACGGCATGGGTACCACGCAGTATGACTTTAAAGGGTCTGCGTTTGCTCACCCAAGCTCACCAATCCTCTCAGCCCCAAGAGTGTCCAGCCTTATGTCTCATCCAGCTGTGGGTCTAGATATGGTCAATCCAGGTTGCATCAGAGCCCCTGAACGGATTTTGTAAGAATTTCTCTCTCTTTCACTGTCTTTGTTTTATGGGTTTTTTTTTTAAGTAATCTATTTTTATAATGGGGTTTAGCTGCTTTTCACTGCTGTGTTTATGCCGCTTTACACCCTCTTGATTCACTTCCAGAGAGAGATCAATACATAGGTTTTAAGACTCTTACTAGTCAGATGTATTCTTGGGCGGTGAATAGGGGCTGTTGACTCCAGTTCACTGAGCAGGGAGTAGGTCTTGTCTATTACATATTTGGCTTGTGGAATGGTATCTGAGCTAATTTCAAACCCTTGTTTTATGCATCACCCCACCTCACCTTTCCCGTTAAGCAGCCATAGTGTGTTTTCTAAATGTGTGACTCTGTTCTGTTTTGTAATTCAGTTCAAGTGTAGCGATTTTGACATTCCCTCTCTCAGTGATATCTTAGGATAAGTGTCTTTTTCTCTGTGACTTTTTTCACTGAGAGTCATCGTACCTAAATCCACTCATCCTGCTGCTACTAGCCTTATGACATTGATTTCATGGCTGAGTGATATTCCATTGTGCCTAAGTACCACAACTTCTTTATCCATTTTTCGCTTTCCTGGGATATTGAAGGTGTACCGAAATGGAGGTTCTTGGAAACAGAGCAGCCCTAAACTTTGGGGTGCCTGTGTCTTGTTGATTTTTAGGTTTCCCGATTTATACGCCCATGAGTGGAAGTGCCCTATGCTCTCGAAGCTGTGCTTATTACATGTTTCAGGACACACCGTACACTTCTCCAGAGTGGCTGTTGGCAATTTACAGCCCGCCCATCAGCGTAGCAAGGCTCCCATGTCTCCATGGCCTGTCCTGCATTTCTGGTGTTTACACTTTTTTCAGCATGGCCCTTTTGACCGATGGCAAGCGAGACTTCTTTGTAGCGCTGATTTGCCTTTCCGGCTTGCCTGGTTGGCCAAAAAGGGCGTATGCGTTTTTTCCTGAATATATTCAGGAAAAAACGCATACGCCCTTTTTGGCCAAGGGCATCATTGTCAACGCTTTGCCGCTTTTCATGTGCTTTCAAGGCGAGTCGAGTCTGCCTCCTGAAACCTGTTTCCTGCAATTCTGCCTTGCTTTCCAATCCTCCTCGTTGCCTTCCCTCAATATATTTGTGGACGAGAGTTATCATTTATAACTCTGCAGGTTTGTGAGTTGCAGTGCCCCTGAGCTCCATTTGTCAACTCGCTTTTCTGGGAGCTGGCCGCCAAAGCGCAGGATTGCTTCAGGCCCTATTCTGGTTCCGGGGGGCAGGCTGAGCCTGTGGTTCATTCTTCTTCCTGATGGGAAAATAGAGTGACCTGTGCCTATCCCAACACCTAGAGCTGGTCTCTCATTGGTTCCCCCTCTTCCCGTTCATCCTCAGGCCAAATTGCGACCTGTCCGAAACAGGAGGTTAAAGGTGCTGATTCTCCAAGTAGGGAGATTGTTAGTCGAGCGGCTGGAATGGCGAACCCGAGCACAAGGAGAGGAGAAATGAGGTGCGTTTGGGAAACCTTTCCCGGTCACACGGTGTACCATCTTCTGGGTTTCGCACGCATGTTTTCGATGTAGGAAGATGCCCTTGAACCTGGAGATTTGGGACCCACGGCATGGGTACCACGCAGTATGACTTTAAAGGGTCTGCGTTTGCTCACCCAAGCTCACCAATCCTCTCAGCCCCAAGAGTGTCCAGCCTTATGTCTCATCCAGCTGTGGGTCTAGATATGGTCAATCCAGGTTGCATCAGAGCCCCTGAACGGATTTTGTAAGAATTTCTCTCTCTTTCACTGTCTTTGTTTTATGGGTTTTTTTTTTAAGTAATCTATTTTTATAATGGGGTTTAGCTGCTTTTCACTGCTGTGTTTATGCCGCTTTACACCCTCTTGATTCACTTCCAGAGAGAGATCAATACATAGGTTTTAAGACTCTTACTAGTCAGATGTATTCTTGGGCGGTGAATAGGGGCTGTTGACTCCAGTTCACTGAGCAGGGAGTAGGTCTTGTCTATTACATATTTGGCTTGTGGAATGGTATCTGAGCTAATTTCAAACCCTTGTTTTATGCATCACCCCACCTCACCTTTCCCGTTAAGCAGCCATAGTGTGTTTTCTAAATGTGTGACTCTGTTCTGTTTTGTAATTCAGTTCAAGTGTAGCGATTTTGACATTCCCTCTCTCAGTGATATCTTAGGATAAGTGTCTTTTTCTCTGTGACTTTTTTCACTGAGAGTCATCGTACCTAAATCCACTCATCCTGCTGCTACTAGCCTTATGACATTGATTTCATGGCTGAGTGATATTCCATTGTGCCTAAGTACCACAACTTCTTTATCCATTTTTCGCTTTCCTGGGATATTGAAGGTGTACCGAAGTGGAGGTTCTTGGAAACAGAGCAGCCCTAAACTTTGGGGTGCCTGTGTCTTGTTGATTTTTAGGTTTCCCGATTTATACGCCCATGAGTGGAAGTGCCCTATGCTCTCGAAGCTGTGCTTATTACATGTTTCAGGACACACCGTACACTTCTCCAGAGTGGCTGTTGGCAATTTACAGCCCGCCCATCAGCGTAGCAAGGCTCCCATGTCTCCATGGCCTGTCCTGCATTTCTGGTGTTTACACTTTTTTCAGCATGGCCCTTTTGACCGATGGCAAGCGAGACTTCTTTGTAGCGCTGATTTGCCTTTCCGGCTTGCCTGGTTGGCCAAAAAGGGCGTATGCGTTTTTTCCTGAATATATTCAGGAAAAAACGCATACGCCCTTTTTGGCCAAGGGCATCATTGTCAACGCTTTGCCGCTTTTCATGTGCTTTCAAGGCGAGTCGAGTCTGCCTCCTGAAACCTGTTTCCTGCAATTCTGCCTTGCTTTCCAATCCTCCTCGTTGCCTTCCCTCAATATATTTGTGGACGAGAGTTATCATTTATAACTCTGCAGGTTTGTGAGTTGCAGTGCCCCTGAGCTCCATTTGTCAACTCGCTTTTCTGGGAGCTGGCCGCCAAAGCGCAGGATTGCTTCAGGCCCTATTCTGGTTCCGGGGGGCAGGCTGAGCCTGTGGTTCATTCTTCTTCCTGATGGGAAAATAGAGTGACCTGTGCCTATCCCAACACCTAGAGCTGGTCTCTCATTGGTTCCCCCTCTTCCCGTTCATCCTCAGGCCAAATTGCGACCTGTCCGAAACAGGAGGTTAAAGGTGCTGATTCTCCAAGTAGGGAGATTGTTAGTCGAGCGGCTGGAATGGCGAACCCGAGCACAAGGAGAGGAGAAATGAGGTGCGTTTGGGAAACCTTTCCCGGTCACACGGTGTACCATCTTCTGGGTTTCGCACGCATGTTTTCGATGTAGGAAGATGCCCTTGAACCTGGAGATTTGGGACCCACGGCATGGGTACCACGCAGTATGACTTTAAAGGGTCTGCGTTTGCTCACCCAAGCTCACCAATCCTCTCAGCCCCAAGAGTGTCCAGCCTTATGTCTCATCCAGCTGTGGGTCTAGATATGGTCAATCCAGGTTGCATCACAGCCCCTGAACGGATTTTGTAAGAATTTCTCTCTCTTTCACTGTCTTTGTTTTATGGGTTTTTTTTTTTAAGTAATCTATTTTTATAATGGGGTTTAGCTGCTTTTCACTGCTGTGTTTATGCCGCTTTACACCCTCTTGATTCACTTCCAGAGAGAGATCAATACATAGGTTTTAAGACTCTTACTAGTCAGATGTATTCTTGGGCGGTGAATAGGGGCTGTTGACTCCAGTTCACTGAGCAGGGAGTAGGTCTTGTCTATTACATATTTGGCTTGTGGAATGGTATCTGAGCTAATTTCAAACCCTTGTTTTATGCATCACCCCACCTCACCTTTCCCGTTAAGCAGCCATAGTGTGTTTTCTAAATGTGTGACTCTGTTCTGTTTTGTAATTCAGTTCAAGTGTAGCGATTTTGACATTCCCTCTCTCAGTGATATCTTAGGATAAGTGTCTTTTTCTCTGTGACTTTTTTCACTGAGAGTCATCGTACCTAAATCCACTCATCCTGCTGCTACTAGCCTTATGACATTGATTTCATGGCTGAGTGATATTCCATTGTGCCTAAGTACCACAACTTCTTTATCCATTTTTCGCTTTCCTGGGATATTGAAGGTGTACCGAAGTGGAGGTTCTTGGAAACAGAGCAGCCCTAAACTTTGGGGTGCCTGTGTCTTGTTGATTTTTAGGTTTCCCGATTTATACGCCCATGAGTGGAAGTGCCCTATGCTCTCGAAGCTGTGCTTATTACATGTTTCAGGACACACCGTACACTTCTCCAGAGTGGCTGTTGGCAATTTACAGCCCGCCCATCAGCGTAGCAAGGCTCCCATGTCTCCATGGCCTGTCCTGCATTTCTGGTGTTTACACTTTTTTCAGCATGGCCCTTTTGACCGATGGCAAGCGAGACTTCTTTGTAGCGCTGATTTGCCTTTCCGGCTTGCCTGGTTGGCCAAAAAGGGCGTATGCGTTTTTTCCTGAATATATTCAGGAAAAAACGCATACGCCCTTTTTGGCCAAGGGCATCATTGTCAACGCTTTGCCGCTTTTCATGTGCTTTCAAGGCGAGTCGAGTCTGCCTCCTGAAACCTGTTTCCTGCAATTCTGCCTTGCTTTCCAATCCTCCTCGTTGCCTTCCCTCAATATATTTGTGGACGAGAGTTATCATTTATAACTCTGCAGGTTTGTGAGTTGCAGTGCCCCTGAGCTCCATTTGTCAACTCGCTTTTTTGGGAGCTGGCCGCCAAAGCGCAGGATTGCTTCAGGCCCTATTCTGGTTCCGGGGGGCAGGCTGAGCCTGTGGTTCATTCTTCTTCCTGATGGGAAAATAGAGTGACCTGTGCCTATCCCAACACCTAGAGCTGGTCTCTCATTGGTTCCCCCTCTTCCCGTTCATCCTCAGGCCAAATTGCGACCTGTCCGAAACAGGAGGTTAAAGGTGCTGATTCTCCAAGTAGGGAGATTGTTAGTCGAGCGGCTGGAATGGCGAACCCGAGCACAAGGAGAGGAGAAATGAGGTGCGTTTGGGAAACCTTTCCCGGTCACACGGTGTACCATCTTCTGGGTTTCGCACGCATGTTTTCGATGTAGGAAGATGCCCTTGAACCTGGAGATTTGGGACCCACGGCATGGGTACCACGCAGTATGACTTTAAAGGGTCTGCGTTTGCTCACCCAAGCTCACCAATCCTCTCAGCCCCAAGAGTGTCCAGCCTTATGTCTCATCCAGCTGTGGGTCTAGATATGGTCAATCCAGGTTGCATCACAGCCCCTGAACGGATTTTGTAAGAATTTCTCTCTCTTTCACTGTCTTTGTTTTATGGGTTTTTTTTTTAAGTAATCTATTTTTATAATGGGGTTTAGCTGCTTTTCACTGCTGTGTTTATGCCGCTTTACACCCTCTTGATTCACTTCCAGAGAGAGATCAATACATAGGTTTTAAGACTCTTACTAGTCAGATGTATTCTTGGGCGGTGAATAGGGGCTGTTGACTCCAGTTCACTGAGCAGGGAGTAGGTCTTGTCTATTACATATTTGGCTTGTGGAATGGTATCTGAGCTAATTTCAAACCCTTGTTTTATGCATCACCCCACCTCACCTTTCCCGTTAAGCAGCCATAGTGCGTTTTCTAAATGTGTGACTCTGTTCTGTTTTGTAATTCAGTTCAAGTGTAGCGATTTTGACATTCCCTCTCTCAGTGATATCTTAGGATAAGTGTCTTTTTCTCTGTGACTTATTTCACTGAGAGTCATCGTACCTAAATCCACTCATCCTGCTGCTACTAGCCTTATGACATTGATTTCATGGCTGAGTGATATTCCATTGTGCCTAAGTACCACAACTTCTTTATCCATTTTTCGCTTTCCTGGGATATTGAAGGTGTGCCGAAGTGGAGGTTCTTGGAAACAGAGCAGCCCTAAACTTTGGGGTGCCTGTGTCTTGTTGATTTTTAGGTTTCCCGATTTATACGCCCATGAGTGGAAGTGCCCTATGCTCTCTAAGCTGTGCTTATTACATGTTTCAGGACAGACCGTACACTTCTCCAGAGTGGCTGTTGGCAATTTACAGCCCGCCCATCAGCGTAGCAAGGCTCCCATGTCTCCATGGCCTGTCCTGCATTTCTGGTGTTTACACTTTTTTCAGCATGGCCCTTTTGACCGATGGCAAGCGAGACTTCTTTGTAGCGCTGATTTGCCTTTCCGGCTTGCCTGGTTGGCCAAAAAGGGCGTATGCGTTTTTTCCTGAATATATTCAGGAAAAAACGCATACGCCCTTTTTGGCCAAGGGCATCATTGTCAACGCTTTGCCGCTTTTCATGTGCTTTCAAGGCGAGTCGAGTCTGCCTCCTGAAACCTGTTTCCTGCAATTCTGCCTTGCTTTCCAATCCTCCTCGTTGCCTTCCCTCAATATATTTGTGGACGAGAGTTATCATTTATAACTCTGCAGGTTTGTGAGTTGCAGTGCCCCTGAGCTCCATTTGTCAACTCGCTTTTTTGGGAGCTGGCCGCAAAAGCGCAGGATTGCTTCAGGCCCTATTCTGGTTCCGGGGGGCAGGCTGAGCCTGTGGTTCATTCTTCTTCCTGATGGGAAAATAGAGTGACCTGTGCCTATCCCAACACCTAGAGCTGGTCTCTCATTGGTTCCCCCTCTTCCCGTTCATCCTCAGGCCAAATTGCGACCTGTCCGAAACAGGAGGTTAAAGGTGCTGATTCTCCAAGTAGGGAGATTGTTAGTCGAGCGGCTGGAATGGCGAACCCGAGCACAAGGTGAGGAGAAATGAGGTGCGTTTGAGAAACCTTTCCCGATCACACGGTGTACCATCTTCTGGGTTTCCCACGCATGTTTTCGATGTAGGAAGATGCCCTTGAACCTGGAGATTTGGGACCCACGGCATGGGTACCACGCAGTATGACTTTAAAGGGTCTGCGTTTGCTCACCCAAGCTCACCAATCCTCTCAGCCCCAAGAGTGTCCAGCCTTATGTCTCATCCAGCTGTGGGTCTAGATATGGTCAATCCAGGTTGCATCAGAGCCCCTGAACGGATTTTGTAAGAATTTCTCTCTCTTTCACTGTCTTTGTTTTATGGGGTTTTTTTTTAAGTAATCTATTTTTATAATGGGGTTTAGGTGCTTTTCACTGCTGTGTTTATGCCGCTTTACACCCTCTTGATTCACTTCCAGAGAGAGATCAATACATAGGTTTTAAGACTCTTACTAGTCAGATGTATTCTTGGGCGGTGAATAGGGGCTGTTGAGTCCAGTTCACTGAGCAGGGAGTAGGTCTTGTCTATTACATATTTGGCTTGTGGAACGGTATCTGAGCTAATTTCAAACCCTTGTTTTATGCATCACCCCACCTCACCTTTCCCGTTAAGCAGCCATAGTGTGTTTTCTAAATGTGTGACTCTGTTCTGTTTTGTAATTCAGTTCAAGTGTAGCGATTTTGACATTCCCTCTCTCAGTGATATCTTAGGATAAGTGTCTTTTTCTCTGTGACTTTTTTCACTGAGAGTCATCGTACCTAAATCCACTCATCCTGCTGCTACTAGCCTTATGACATTGATTTCATGGCTGAGTGATATTCCATTGTGCCTAAGTACCACAACTTCTTTATCCATTTTTCGCTTTCCTGGGATATTGAAGGTGTACCGAAGTGGAGGTTCTTGGAAACAGAGCAGCCCTAAACTTTGGGGTGCCTGTGTCTTGTTGATTTTCAGGTTTCCCGATTTATACGCCCATGAGTGGAAGTGCCCTATGCTCTCTAAGCTGTGCTTATTACATGTTTCAGGACACACCGTACACTTCTCCAGAGTGGCTGTTGGCAATTTACAGCCCGCCCATCAGCGTAGCAAGGCTCCCATGTCTCCATGGCCTGTCCTGCATTTCTGGTGTTTACACTTTTTTCAGCATGGCCCTTTTGACCGATGGCAAGCGAGACTTCTTTGTAGCGCTGATTTGCCTTTCCGGCTTGCCTGGTTGGCCAAAAAGGGCGTATGCGTTTTTTCCTGAATATATTCAGGAAAAAACGCATACGCCCTTTTTGGCCAAGGGCATCATTGTCAACGCTTTGCCGCTTTTCATGTGCTTTCAAGGCGAGTCGAGTCTGCCTCCTGAAACCTGTTTCCTGCAATTCTGCCTTGCTTTCCAATCCTCCTCGTTGCCTTCCCTCAATATATTTGTGGACGAGAGTTATCATTTATAACTCTGCAGGTTTGTGAGTTGCAGTGCCCCTGAGCTCCATTTGTCAACTCGCTTTTTTGGGAGCTGGCCGCCAAAGCGCAGGATTGCTTCAGGCCCTATTCTGGTTCCGGGGGGCAGGCTGAGCCTGTGGTTCATTCTTCTTCCTGATGGGAAAATAGAGTGACCTGTGCCTGTCCCAACACCTAGAGCTGGTCTCTCATTGGTTCCCCCTCTTCCCGTTCATCCTCAGGCCAAATTGCGACCTGTCCGAAACAGGAGGTTAAAGGTGCTGATTCTCCAAGTAGGGAGATTGTTAGTCGAGCGGCTGGAATGGCGAACCCGAGCACAAGGAGAGGAGAAATGAGGTGCGTTTGAGAAACCTTTCCCGATCACACGGTGTACCATCTTCTGGGTTTCGCACGCATGTTTTCGATGTAGGAAGATGCCCTTGAACCTGGAGATTTGGGACCCACGGCATGGGTACCACGCAGTATGACTTTAAAGGGTCTGCGTTTGCTCACCCAAGCTCACCAATCCTCTCAGCCCCAAGAGTGTCCAGCCTTATGTCTCATCCAGCTGTGGGTCTAGATATGGTCAATCCAGGTTGCATCAGAGCCCCTGAACGGATTTTGTAAGAATTTCTCTCTCTTTCACTGTCTTTGTTTTATGGGTTTTTTTTTTAAGTAATCTATTTTTATAATGGGGTTTAGCTGCTTTTCACTGCTGTGTTTATGCCGCTTTACACCCTCTTGATTCACTTCCAGAGAGAGATCAATACATAGGTTTTAAGACTCTTACTAGTCAGATGTATTCTTGGGCGGTGAATAGGGGCTGTTGACTCCAGTTCACTGAGCAGGGAGTAGGTCTTGTCTATTACATATTTGGCTTGTGGAATGGTATCTGAGCTAATTTCAAACCCTTGTTTTATGCATCACCCCACCTCACCTTTCCCGTTAAGCAGCCATAGTGTGTTTTCTAAATGTGTGACTCTGTTCTGTTTTGTAATTCAGTTCAAGTGTAGCGATTTTGACATTCCCTCTCTCAGTGATATCTTAGGATAAGTGTCTTTTTCTCTGTGACTTTTTTCACTGAGAGTCATCGTACCTAAATCCACTCATCCTGCTGCTACTAGCCTTATGACATTGATTTCATGGCTGAGTGATATTCCCTTGTGCCTAAGTACCACAACTTCTTTATCCATTTTTCGCTTTCCTGGGATATTGAAGGTGTGCCGAAGTGGAGGTTCTTGGAAACAGAGCAGCCCTAAACTTTGGGGTGCCTGTGTCTTGTTGATTTTTAGGTTTCCCGATTTATACGCCCATGAGTGGAAGTGCCCTATGCTCTCTAAGCTGTGCTTATTACATGTTTCAGGACACACCGTACACTTCTCCAGAGTGGCTGTTGGCAATTTACAGCCCGCCCATCAGCGTAGCAAGGCTCCCATGTCTCCATGGCCTGTCCTGCATTTCTGGTGTTTACACTTTTTTCAGCATGGCCCTTTTGACCGATGGCAAGCGAGACTTCTTTGTAGCGCTGATTTGCCTTTCCGGCTTGCCTGGTTGGCCAAAAAGGGCGTATGCGTTTTTTCCTGAATATATTCAGGAAAAAACGCATACGCCCTTTTTGGCCAAGGGCATCATTGTCAACGCTTTGCCGCTTTTCATGTGCTTTCAAGGCGAGTCGAGTCTGCCTCCTGAAACCTGTTTCCTGCAATTCTGCCTTGCTTTCCAATCCTCCTCGTTGCCTTCCCTCAATATATTTGTGGACGAGAGTTATCATTTATAACTCTGCAGGTTTGTGAGTTGCAGTGCCCCTGAGCTCCATTTGTCAACTCGCTTTTTTGGGAGCTGGCCGCCAAAGCGCAGGATTGCTTCAGGCCCTATTCTGGTTCCGGGGGGCAGGCTGAGCCTGTGGTTCATTCTTCTTCCTGATGGGAAAATAGAGTGACCTGTGCCTGTCCCAACACCTAGAGCTGGTCTCTCATTGGTTCCCCCTCTTCCCGTTCATCCTCAGGCCAAATTGCGACCTGTCCGAAACAGGAGGTTAAAGGTGCTGATTCTCCAAGTAGGGAGATTGTTAGTCGAGCGGCTGGAATGGCGAACCCGAGCACAAGGAGAGGAGAAATGAGGTGCGTTTGAGAAACCTTTCCCGGTCACACGGTGTACCATCTTCTGGGTTTCGCACGCATGTTTTCGATGTAGGAAGATGCCCTTGAACCTGGAGATTTGGGACCCACGGCATGGGTACCACGCAGTATGACTTTAAAGGGTCTGCGTTTGCTCACCCAAGCTCACCAATCCTCTCAGCCCCAAGAGTGTCCAGCCTTATGTCTCATCCAGCTGTGGGTCTAGATATGGTCAATCCAGGTTGCATCACAGCCCCTGAACGGATTTTGTAAGAATTTCTCTCTCTTTCACTGTCTTTGTTTTATGGGTTTTTTTTTTAAGTAATCTATTTTTATAATGGGGTTTAGCTGCTTTTCACTGCTGTGTTTATGCCGCTTTACACCCTCTTGATTCACTTCCAGAGAGAGATCAATACATAGGTTTTAAGACTCTTACTAGTCAGATGTATTCTTGGGCGGTGAATAGGGGCTGTTGACTCCAGTTCACTGAGCAGGGAGTAGGTCTTGTCTATTACATATTTGGCTTGTGGAATGGTATCTGAGCTAATTTCAAACCCTTGTTTTATGCATCACCCCACCTCACCTTTCCCGTTAAGCAGCCATAGTGCGTTTTCTAAATGTGTGACTCTGTTCTGTTTTGTAATTCAGTTCAAGTGTAGCGATTTTGACATTCCCTCTCTCAGTGATATCTTAGGATAAGTGTCTTTTTCTCTGTGACTTATTTCACTGAGAGTCATCGTACCTAAATCCACTCATCCTGCAGCTACTAGCCTTATGACATTGATTTCATGGCTGAGTGATATTCCATTGTGCCTAAGTACCACAACTTCTTTATCCATTTTTCGCTTTCCTGGGATATTGAAGGTGTGCCGAAGTGGAGGTTCTTGGAAACAGAGCAGCCCTAAACTTTGGGGTGCCTGTGTCTTGTTGATTTTTAGGTTTCCCGATTTATACGCCCATGAGTGGAAGTGCCCTATGCTCTCTAAGCTGTGCTTATTACATGTTTCAGGACACACCGTACACTTCTCCAGAGTGGCTGTTGGCAATTTACAGCCCGCCCATCAGCGTAGCAAGGCTCCCATGTCTCCATGGCCTGTCCTGCATTTCTGGTTTTTACACTTTTTTCAGCATGGCCCTTTTGACCGATGGCAAGCGAGACTTCTTTGTAGCGCTGATTTGCCTTTCCGGCTTGCCTGGTTGGCCAAAAAGGGCGTATGCGTTTTTTCCTGAATATATTCAGGAAAAAACGCATACGCCCTTTTTGGCCAAGGGCATCATTGTCAACGCTTTGCCGCTTTTCATGTGCTTTCAAGGCGAGTCGAGTCTGCCTCCTGAAACCTGTTTCCTGCAATTCTGCCTTGCTTTCCAATCCTCCTCGTTGCCTTCCCTCAATATATTTGTGGACGAGAGTTATCATTTATAACTCTGCAGGTTTGTGAGTTGCAGTGCCCCTGAGCTCCATTTGTCAACTCGCTTTTTTGGGAGCTGGCCGCCAAAGCGCAGGATTGCTTCAGGCCCTATTCTGGTTCCGGGGGGCAGGCTGAGCCTGTGGTTCATTCTTCTTCCTGATGGGAAAATAGAGTGACCTGTGCCTATCCCAACACCTAGAGCTGGTCTCTCATTGGTTCCCCCTCTTCCCGTTCATCCTCAGGCCAAATTGCGACCTGTCCGAAACAGGAGGTTAAAGGTGCTGATTCTCCAAGTAGGGAGATTGTTAGTCGAGCGGCTGGAATGGCGAACCCGAGCACAAGGAGAGGAGAAATGAGGTGCGTTTGAGAAACCTTTCCCGATCACACGGTGTACCATCTTCTGGGTTTCCCACGCATGTTTTCGATGTAGGAAGATGCCCTTGAACCTGGAGATTTGGGACCCACGGCATGGGTACCACGCAGTATGACTTTAAAGGGTCTGCGTTTGCTCACCCAAGCTCACCAATCCTCTCAGCCCCAAGAGTGTCCAGCCTTATGTCTCATCCAGCTGTGGGTCTAGATATGGTCAATCCAGGTTGCATCAGAGCCCCTGAACGGATTTTGTAAGAATTTCTCTCTCTTTCACTGTCTTTGTTTTATGGGGTTTTTTTTTTAAGTAATCTATTTTTATAATGGGATTTAGGTGCTTTTCACTGCTGTGTTTATGCCGCTTTACACCCTCTTGATTCACTTCCAGAGAGAGATCAATACATAGGTTTTAAGACTCTTACTAGTCAGATGTATTCTTGGGCGGTGAATAGGGGCTGTTGAGTCCAGTTCACTGAGCAGGGAGTAGGTCTTGTCTATTACATATTTGGCTTGTGGAATGGTATCTGAGCTAATTTCAAACCCTTGTTTTATGCATCACCCCACCTCACCTTTCCCGTTAAGCAGCCATAGTGTGTTTTCTAAATGTGTGACTCTGTTCTGTTTTGTAATTCAGTTCAAGTGTAGCGATTTTGACATTCCCTCTCTCAGTGATATCTTAGGATAAGTGTCTTTTTCTCTGTGACTTTTTTCACTGAGAGTCATCGTACCTAAATCCACTCATCCTGCTGCTACTAGCCTTATGACATTGATTTCATGGCTGAGTGATATTCCATTGTGCCTAAGTACCACAACTTCTTTATCCATTTTTCGCTTTCCTGGGATATTGAAGGTGTACCGAAGTGGAGGTTCTTGGAAACAGAGCAGCCCTAAACTTTGGGGTGCCTGTGTCTTGTTGATTTTTAGGTTTCCCGATTTATACGCCCATGAGTGGAAGTGCCCTATGCTCTCTAAGCTGTGCTTATTACATGTTTCAGGACACACCGTACACTTCTCCAGAGTGGCTGTTGGCAATTTACAGCCCGCCCATCAGCGTAGCAAGGCTCCCATGTCTCCATGGCCTGTCCTGCATTTCTGGTGTTTACACTTTTTTCAGCATGGCCCTTTTGACCGATGGCAAGCGAGACTTCTTTGTAGCGCTGATTTGCCTTTCCGGCTTGCCTGGTTGGCCAAAAAGGGCGTATGCGTTTTTTCCTGAATATATTCAGGAAAAAACGCATACGCCCTTTTTGGCCAAGGGCATCATTGTCAACGCTTTGCCGCTTTTCATGTGCTTTCAAGGCGAGTCGAGTCTGCCTCCTGAAACCTGTTTCCTGCAATTCTGCCTTGCTTTCCAATCCTCCTCGTTGCCTTCCCTCAATATATTTGTGGACGAGAGTTATCATTTATAACTCTGCAGGTTTGTGAGTTGCAGTGCCCCTGAGCTCCATTTGTCAACTCGCTTTTTTGGGAGCTGGCCGCCAAAGCGCAGGATTGCTTCAGGCCGTATTCTGGTTCCGGGGGGGAGGCTGAGCCTGTGGTTCATTCTTCTTCCTGATGGGAAAAAAGAGTGACCTGTGCCTGTCCCAACACCTAGAGCTGGTCTCTCATTGGTTCCCCCTCTTCCCGTTCATCCTCAGGCCAAATTGCGACCTGTCCGAAACAGGAGGTTAAAGGTGCTGATTCTCCAAGTAGGGAGATTGTTAGTCGAGCGGCTGGAATGGCGAACCCGAGCACAAGGAGAGGAGAAATGAGGTGCGTTTGAGAAACCTTTCCCGATCACACGGTGTACCATCTTCTGGGTTTCCCACGCATGTTTTCGATGTAGGAAGATGCCCTTGAACCTGGAGATTTGGGACCCACGGCATGGGTACCACGCAGTATGACTTTAAAGGGTCTGCGTTTGCTCACCCAAGCTCACCAATCCTCTCAGCCCCAAGAGTGTCCAGCCTTATGTCTCATCCAGCTGTGGGTCTAGATATGGTCAATCCAGGTTGCATCAGAGCCCCTGAACGGATTTTGTAAGAATTTCTCTCTCTTTCACTGTCTTTGTTTTATGGGTTTTTTTTTTAAGTAATCTATTTTTATAATGGGGTTTAGCTGCTTTTCACTGCTGTGTTTATGCCGCTTTACACCCTCTTGATTCACTTCCAGAGAGAGATCAATACATAGGTTTTAAGACTCTTACTAGTCAGATGTATTCTTGGGCGGTGAATAGGGGCTGTTGACTCCAGTTCACTGAGCAGGGAGTAGGTCTTGTCTATTACATATTTGGCTTGTGGAATGATATCTGAGCTAATTTCAAACCCTTATTTTATGCATCACCCCACCTCACCTTTCCCGTTAAGCAGCCATAGTGCGTTTTCTAAATGTGTGACTCTGTTCTGTTTTGTAATTCAGTTCAAGTGTAGCGATTTTGACATTCCCTCTCTCAGTGATATCTTAGGATCAGTGTCTTTTTCTCTGTGACTTATTTCACTGAGAGTCATCGTACCTAAATCCACTCATCCTGCTGCTACTAGCCTTATGACATTGATTTCATGGCTGAGTGATATTCCATTGTGCCTAAGTACCACAACTTCTTTATCCATTTTTCGCTTTCCTGGGATATTGAAGGTGTGCCGAAGTGGAGGTTCTTGGAAACAGAGCAGCCCTAAACTTTGGGGTGCCTGTGTCTTGTTGATTTTTAGGTTTCCCGATTTATACGCCCATGAGTGGAAGTGCCCTATGCTCTCTAAGCTGTGCTTATTACATGTTTCAGGACACACCGTACACTTCTCCAGAGTGGCTGTTGGCAATTTACAGCCCGCCCATCAGTGTAGCAAGGCTCCCATGTCTCCATGGCCTGTCCTGCATTTCTGGTGTTTACACTTTTTTCAGCATGGCCCTTTTGACCGATGGCAAGCGAGACTTCTTTGTAGCGCTGATTTGCCTTTCCGGCTTGCCTGGTTGGCCAAAAAGGGCGTATGCGTTTTTTTCTGAATATATTCAGGAAAAAACGCATACGCCCTTTTTGGCCAAGGGCATCATTGTCAACGCTTTGCCGCTTTTCATGTGCTTTCAAGGCGAGTCGAGTCTGCCTCCTGAAACCTGTTTCCTGCAATTCTGCCTTGCTTTCCAATCCTCCTCGTTGCCTTCCCTCAATATATTTGTGGACGAGAGTTATCATTTATAACTCTGCAGGTTTGTGAGTTGCAGTGCCCCTGAGCTCCATTTGTCAACTCGCTTTTTTGGGAGCTGGCCGCCAAAGCGCAGGATTGCTTCAGGCCCTATTCTGGTTCCGGGGGGCAGGCTGAGCCTGTGGTTCATTCTTCTTCCTGATGGGAAAATAGAGTGACCTGTGCCTATCCCAACACCTAGAGCTGGTCTCTCATTGGTTCCCCCTCTTCCCGTTCATCCTCAGGCCAAATTGCGACCTGTCCGAAACAGGAGGTTAAAGGTGCTGATTCTCCAAGTAGGGAGATTGTTAGTCGAGCGGCTGGAATGGCGAACCCGAGCACAAGGAGAGGAGAAATGAGGTGCGTTTGAGAAACCTTTCCCGATCACACGGTGTACCATCTTCTGGGTTTCCCACGCATGTTTTCGATGTAGGAAGATGCCCTTGAACCTGGAGATTTGGGACCCACGGCATGGGTACCACGCAGTATGACTTTAAAGGGTCTGCGTTTGCTCACCCAAGCTCACCAATCCTCTCAGCCCCAAGAGTGTCCAGCCTTATGTCTCATCCAGCTGTGGGTCTAGATATGGTCAATCCAGGTTGCATCAGAGCCCCTGAACGGATTTTGTAAGAATTTCTCTCTCTTTCACTGTCTTTGTTTTATGGGTTTTTTTTTTAAGTAATCTATTTTTATAATGGGGTTTAGGTGCTTTTCACTGCTGTGTTTATGCCGCTTTACACCCTCTTGATTCACTTCCAGAGAGAGATCAATACATAGGTTTTAAGACTCTTACTAGTCAGATGTATTCTTGGGCGGTGAATAGGGGCTGTTGACTCCAGTTCACTGAGCAGGGAGTAGGTCTCGTCTATTACATATTTGGCTTGTGGAATGGTATCTGAGCTAATTTCAAACCCTTGTTTTATGCATCACCCCACCTCACCTTTCCCGTTAAGCAGCCATAGTGTGTTTTCTAAATGTGTGACTCTGTTCTGTTTTGTAATTCAGTTCAAGTGTAGCGATTTTGACATTCCCTCTCTCAGTGATATCTTAGGATAAGTGTCTTTTTCTCTGTGACTTTTTTCACTGAGAGTCATCGTACCTAAATCCACTCATCCTGCTGCTACTAGCCTTATGACATTGATTTCATGGCTGAGTGATATTCCATTGTGCCTAAGTACCACAACTTCTTTATCCATTTTTCGCTTTCCTGGGATATTGAAGGTGTACCGAAGTGGAGGTTCTTGGAAACAGAGCAGCCCTAAACTTTGGGGTGCCTGTGTCTTGTTGATTTTTAGGTTTCCTGATTTATACGCCCATGAGTGGAAGTGCCCTATGCTCTCTAAGCTGTGCTTATTACATGTTTCAGGACACACCGTACACTTCTCCAGAGTGGCTGTTGGCAATTTACAGCCCACCCATCAGCGTAGCAAGGCTCCCATGTCTCCATGGCCTGTCCTGCATTTCTGGTGTTTACACTTTTTTCAGCATGGCCCTTTTGACCGATGGCAAGCGAGACTTCTTTGTAGCGCTGATTTGCCTTTCCGGCTTGCCTGGTTGGCCAAAAAGGGCGTATGCGTTTTTTCCTGAATATATTCAGGAAAAAACGCATACGCCCTTTTTGGCCAAGGGCATCATTGTCAACGCTTTGCCGCTTTTCATGTGCTTTCAAGGCGAGTCGAGTCTGCCTCCTGAAACCTGTTTCCTGCAATTCTGCCTTGCTTTCCAATCCTCCTCGTTGCCTTCCCTCAATATATTTGTGGACGAGAGTTATCATTTATAACTCTGCAGGTTTGTGAGTTGCAGTGCCCCTGAGCTCCATTTGTCAACTCGCTTTTTTGGGAGCTGGCCGCCAAAGCGCAGGATTGCTTCAGGCCCTATTCTGGTTCCGGGGGGCAGGCTGAGCCTGTGGTTCATTCTTCTTCCTGATGGGAAAATAGAGTGACCTGTGCCTATCCCAACACCTAGAGCTGGTCTCTCATTGGTTCCCCCTCTTCCCGTTCATCCTCAGGCCAAATTGCGACCTGTCCGAAACAGGAGGTTAAAGGTGCTGATTCTCCAAGTAGGGAGATTGTTAGTCGAGCGGCTGGAATGGCGAACCCGAGCACAAGGAGAGGAGAAATGAGGTGCGTTTGAGAAACCTTTCCCGATCACACGGTGTACCATCTTCTGGGTTTCCCACGCATGTTTTCGATGTAGGAAGATGCCCTTGAACCTGGAGATTTGGGACCCACGGCATGGGTACCACGCAGTATGACTTTAAAGGGTCTGCGTTTGCTCACCCAAGCTCACCAATCCTCTCAGCCCCAAGAGTGTCCAGCCTTATGTCTCATCCAGCTGTGGGTCTAGATATGGTCAATCCAGGTTGCATCAGAGCCCCTGAACGGATTTTGTAAGAATTTCTCTCTCTTTCACTGTCTTTGTTTTATGGGTTTTTTTTTTAAGTAATCTATTTTTATAATGGGGTTTAGCTGCTTTTCACTGCTGTGTTTATGCCGCTTTACACCCTCTTGATTCACTTCCAGAGAGAGATCAATACATAGGTTTTAAGACTCTTACTAGTCAGATGTATTCTTGGGCGGTGAATAGGGGCTGTTGACTCCAGTTCACTGAGCAGGGAGTAGGTCTTGTCTATTACATATTTGGCTTGTGGAATGGTATCTGAGCTAATTTCAAACCCTTGTTTTATGCATCACCCCACCTCACCTTTCCCGTTAAGCAGCCATAGTGTGTTTTCTAAATGTGTGACTCTGTTCTGTTTTGTAATTCAGTTCAAGTGTAGCGATTTTGACATTCCCTCTCTCAGTGATATCTTAGGATAAGTGTCTTTTTCTCTGTGACTTATTTCACTGAGAGTCATCGTACCTAAATCCACTCATCCTGCTGCTACTAGCCTTATGACATTGATTTCATGGCTGAGTGATATTCCATTGTGCCTAAGTACCACAACTTCTTTATCCATTTTTCGCTTTCCTGGGATATTGAAGGTGTACCGAAGTGGAGGTTCTTGGAAACAGAGCAGCCCTAAACTTTGGGGTGCCTGTGTCTTGTTGATTTTTAGGTTTCCCGATTTATACGCCCATGAGTGGAAGTGCCCTATGCTCTCGAAGCTGTGCTTATTACATGTTTCAGGACACACCGTACACTTCTCCAGAGTGGCTGTTGGCAATTTACAGCCCGCCCATCAGCGTAGCAAGGCTCCCATGTCTCCATGGCCTGTCCTGCATTTCTGGTGTTTACAGTTTTTTCAGCATGGCCCTTTTGACCGATGGCAAGCGAGACTTCTTTGTAGCGCTGATTTGCCTTTCCGGCTTGCCTGGTTGGCCAAAAAGGGCGTATGCGTTTTTTCCTGAATATATTCAGGGAAAAACGCATACGCCCTTTTTGGCCAAGGGCATCATTGTCAACGCTTTGCCGCTTTTCATGTGCTTTCAAGGCGAGTCGAGTCTGCCTCCTGAAACCTGTTTCCTGCAATTCTGCCTTGCTTTCCAATCCTCCTCGTTGCCTTCCCTCAATATATTTGTGGACGAGAGTTATCATTTATAACTCTGCAGGTTTGTGAGTTGCAGTGCCCCTGAGCTCCATTTGTCAACTCGCTTTTTTGGGAGCTGGCCGCCAAAGCGCAGGATTGCTTCAGGCCCTATTCTGGTTCCGGGGGGCAGGCTGAGCCTGTGGTTCATTCTTCTTCCTGATGGGAAAATAGAGTGACCTGTGCCTGTCCCAACACCTAGAGCTGGTCTCTCATTGGTTCCCCCTCTTCCCGTTCATCCTCAGGCCAAATTGCGACCTGTCCGAAACAGGAGGTTAAAGGTGCTGATTCTCCAAGTAGGGAGATTGTTAGTCGAGCGGCTGGAATGGCGAACCCGAGCACAAGGAGAGGAGAAATGAGGTGCGTTTGAGAAACCTTTCCCGGTCACACGGTGTACCATCTTCTGGGTTTCGCACGCATGTTTTCGATGTAGGAAGATGCCCTTGAACCTGGAGATTTGGGACCCACGGCATGGGTACCACGCAGTATGACTTTAAAGGGTCTGCGTTTGCTCACCCAAGCTCACCAATCCTCTGAGCCCCAAGAGTGTCCAGCCTTATGTCTCATCCAGCTGTGGGTCTAGATATGGTCAATCCAGGTTGCATCAGAGCCCCTGAACGGATTTTGTAAGAATTTCTCTCTCTTTCACTGTCTTGTTTTATGGGGTTTTTTTTTAAGTAATCTATTTTTATAATGGGGTTTAGCTGCTTTTCACTGCTGTGTTTATGCCGCTTTACACCCTCTTGATTCACTTCCAGAGAGAGATCAATACATAGGTTTTAAGACTCTTACTAGTCAGATGTATTCTTGGGCGGTGAATAGGGGCTGTTGAGTCCAGTTCACTGAGCAGGGAGTAGGTCTTGTCTATTACATATTTGGCTTGTGGAATGGTATCTGAGCTAATTTCAAACCCTTGTTTTATGCATCACCCCACCTCACCTTTCCCGTTAAGCAGCCATAGTGTGTTTTCTAAATGTGTGACTCTGTTCTGTTTTGTAATTCAGTTCAAGTGTAGCGATTTTGACATTCCCTCTCTCAGTGATATCTTAGGATAAGTGTCTTTTTCTCTGTGACTTTTTTCACTGAGAGTCATCGTACCTAAATCCACTCATCCTGCTGCTACTAGCCTTATGACATTGATTTCATGGCTGAGTGATATTCCATTGTGCCTAAGTACCACAACTTCTTTATCCATTTTTCGCTTTCCTGGGATATTGAAGGTGTAGCGAAGTGGAGGTTCTTGGAAACAGAGCAGCCCTAAACTTTGGGGTGCCTGTGTCTTGTTGATTTTTAGGTTTCCCGATTTATACGCCCATGAGTGGAAGTGCCCTATGCTCTCTAAGCTGTGCTTATTACATGTTTCAGGACACACCGTACACTTCTCCAGAGTGGCTGTTGGCAATTTACAGCCCGCCCATCAGCGTAGCAAGGCTCCCATGTCTCCATGGCCTGTCCTGCATTTCTGGTGTTTACACTTTTTTCAGCATGGCCCTTTTGACCGATGGCAAGCGAGACTTCTTTGTAGCGCTGATTTGCCTTTCCGGCTTGCCTGGTTGGCCAAAAAGGGCGTATGCGTTTTTTCCTGAATATATTCAGGAAAAAACGCATACGCCCTTTTTGGCCAAGGGCATCATTGTCAACGCTTTGCCGCTTTTCATGTGCTTTCAAGGCGAGTCGAGTCTGCCTCCTGAAACCTGTTTCCTGCAATTCTGCCTTGCTTTCCAATCCTCCTCGTTGCCTTCCCTCAATATATTTGTGGACGAGAGTTATCATTTATAACTCTGCAGGTTTGTGAGTTGCAGTGCCCCTGAGCTCCATTTGTCAACTCGCTTTTTTGGGAGCTGGCCGCCAAAGCGCAGGATTGCTTCAGGCCCTATTCTGGTTCCGGGGGGCAGGCTGAGCCTGTGGTTCATTCTTCTTCCTGATGGGAAAATAGAGTGACCTGTGCCTATCCCAACACCTAGAGCTGGTCTCTCATTGGTTCCCCCTCTTCCCGTTCATCCTCAGGCCAAATTGCGACCTGTCCGAAACAGGAGGTTAAAGGTGCTGATTCTCCAAGTAGTGAGATTGTTAGTCGAGCGGCTGGAATGGCGAACCCGAGCACAAGGAGAGGAGAAATGAGGTGCGTTTGAGAAACCTTTCCCGATCACACGGTGTACCATCTTCTGGGTTTCCCACGCATGTTTTCGATGTAGGAAGATGCCCTTGAACCTGGAGATTTGGGACCCACGGCATGGGTACCACGCAGTATGACTTTAAAGGGTCTGCGTTTGCTCACCCAAGCTCACCAATCCTCTCAGCCCCAAGAGTGTCCAGCCTTATGTCTCCTCCAGCTGTGGGTCTAGATATGGTCAATCCAGGTTGCATCAGAGCCCCTGAACTGATTTTGTAAGAATTTCTCTCTCTTTCACTGTCTTTGTTTTATGGGGTTTTTTTTTAAGTAATCTATTTTTATAATGGGGTTTAGCTGCTTTTCACTGCTGTGTTTATGCCGCTTTACACCCTCTTGATTCACTTCCAGAGAGAGATCAATACATAGGTTTTAAGACTCTTACTAGTCAGATGTATTCTTGGGCGGTGAATAGGGGCTGTTGAGTCCAGTTCACTGAGCAGGGAGTAGGTCTTGTCTATTACATATTTGGCTTGTGGAACGGTATCTGAGCTAATTTCAAACCCTTGTTTTATGCATCACCCCACCTCACCTTTCCCGTTAAGCAGCCATAGTGTGTTTTCTAAATGTGTGACTCTGTTCTGTTTTGTAATTCAGTTCAAGTGTAGCGATTTTGACATTCCCTCTCTCAGTGATATCTTAGGATAAGTGTCTTTTTCTCTGTGACTTTTTTCACTGAGAGTCATCGTACCTAAATCCACTCATCCTGCTGCTACTAGCCTTATGACATTGATTTCATGGCTGAGTGATATTCCATTGTGCCTAAGTACCACAACTTCTTTATCCATTTTTCGCTTTCCTGGGATATTGAAGGTGTACCGAAGTGGAGGTTCTTGGAAACAGAGCAGCCCTAAACTTTGGGGTGCCTGTGTCTTGTTGATTTTTAGGTTTCCTGATTTATACGCCCATGAGTGGAAGTGCCCTATGCTCTCGAAGCTGTGCTTATTACATGTTTCAGGACACACCGTACACTTCTCCAGAGTGACTGTTGGCAATTTACAGCCCGCCCATCAGCGTAGCAAGGCTCCCATGTCTCCATGGCCTGTCCTGCATTTCTGGTGTTTACACTTTTTTCAGCATGGCCCTTTTGACCGATGGCAAGCGAGACTTCTTTGTAGCGCTGATTTGCCTTTCCGGCTTGCCTGGTTGGCCAAAAAGGGCGTATGCGTTTTTTCCTGAATATATTCAGGAAAAAACGCATACGCCCTTTTTGGCCAAGGGCATCATTGTCAACGCTTTGCCGCTTTTCATGTGCTTTCAAGGCGAGTCGAGTCTGCCTCCTGAAACCTGTTTCCTGCAATTCTGCCTTGCTTTCCAATCCTCCTCGTTGCCTTCCCTCAATATATTTGTGGACGAGAGTTATCATTTATAACTCTGCAGGTTTGTGAGTTGCAGTGCCCCTGAGCTCCATTTGTCAACTCGCTTTTTTGGGAGCTGGCCGCCAAAGCGCAGGATTGCTTCAGGCCGTATTCTGGTTCCGGGGGCAGGCTGAGCCTGTGGTTCATTCTTCTTCCTGATGGGAAAATAGAGTGACCTGTGCCTGTCCCAACACCTAGAGCTGGTCTCTCATTGGTTCCCCCTCTTCCCGTTCATCCTCAGGCCAAATTGCGACCTGTCCGAAACAGGAGGTTAAAGGTGCTGATTCTCCAAGTAGGGAGATTGTTAGTCGAGCGGCTGGAATGGCGAACCCGAGCACAAGGAGAGGAGAAATGAGGTGCGTTTGAGAAACCTTTCCCGGTCACACGGTGTACCATCTTCTGGGTTTCGCACGCATGTTTTCGATGTAGGAAGATGCCCTTGAACCTGGAGATTTGGGACCCACGGCATGGGTACCACGCAGTATGACTTTAAAGGGTCTGCGTTTGCTCACCCAAGCTCACCAATCCTCTCAGCCCCAAGAGTGTCCAGCCTTATGTCTCATCCAGCTGTGGGTCTAGATATGGTCAATCCAGGTTGCATCAGAGCCCCTGAACGGATTTTGTAAGAATTTCTCTCTCTTTCACTGTCTTTGTTTTATGGGGTTTTTTTTTAAGTAATCTATTTTTATAATGGGGTTTAGCTGCTTTTCACTGCTGTGTTTATGCCGCTTTACACCCTCTTGATTCACTTCCAGAGAGAGATCAATACATAGGTTTTAAGACTCTTACTAGTCAGATGTATTCTTGGGCGGTGAATAGGGGCTGTTGACTCCAGTTCACTGAGCAGGGAGTAGGTCTTGTCTATTACATATTTGGCTTGTGGAACGGTATCTGAGCTAATTTCAAACCCTTGTTTTATGCATCACCCCACCTCACCTTTCCCGTTAAGCAGCCATAGTGTGTTTTCTAAATGTGTGACTCTGTTCTGTTTTGTAATTCAGTTCAAGTGTAGCGATTTTGACATTCCCTCTCTCAGTGATATCTTAGGATAAGTGTCTTTTTCTCTGTGACTTTTTTCACTGAGAGTCATCGTACCTAAATCCACTCATCCTGCTGCTACTAGCCTTATGACATTGATTTCATGGCTGAGTGATATTCCATTGTGGCTAAGTACCACAACTTCTTTATCCATTTTTCGCTTTCCTGGGATATTGAAGGTGTACCGAAGTGGAGGTTCTTGGAAACAGAGCAGCCCTAAACTTTGGGGTGCCTGTGTCTTGTTGATTTTTAGGTTTCCCGATTTATACGCCCATGAGTGGAAGTGCCCTATGCTCTCGAAGCTGTGCTTATTACATGTTTCAGGACACACCGTACACTTCTCCAGAGTGACTGTTGGCAATTTACAGCCCGCCCATCAGCGTAGCAAGGCTCCTATGTCTCCATGGCCTGTCCTGCATTTCTGGTGTTTACACTTTTTTCAGCATGGCCCTTTTGACCGATGGCAAGCGAGACTTCTTTGTAGCGCTGATTTGCCTTTCCGGCTTGCCTGGTTGGCCAAAAAGGGCGTATGCGTTTTTTCCTGAATATATTCAGGAAAAAACGCATACGCCCTTTTTGGCCAAGGGCATCATTGTCAACGCTTTGCCGCTTTTCATGTGCTTTCAAGGCGAGTCGATTCTGCCTCCTGAAACCTGTTTCCTGCAATTCTGCCTTGCTTTCCAATCCTCCTCGTTGCCTTCCCTCAATATATTTGTGGACGAGAGTTATCATTTATAACTCTGCAGGTTTGTGAGTTGCAGTGCCCCTGAGCTCCATTTGTCAACTCGCTTTTTTGGGAGCTGGCCGCCAAAGCGCAGGATTGCTTCAGGCCGTATTCTGGTTCCGGGGGGCAGGCTGAGCCTGTGGTTCATTCTTCTTCCTGATGGGAAAATAGAGTGACCTGTGCCTGTCCCAACACCTAGAGCTGGTCTCTCATTGGTTCCCCCTCTTCCCGTTCATCCTCAGGCCAAATTGCGACCTGTCCGAAACAGGAGGTTAAAGGTGCTGATTCTCCAAGTAGGGAGATTGTTAGTCGAGCGGCTGGAATGGCGAACCCGAGCACAAGGAGAGGAGAAATGAGGTGCGTTTGAGAAACCTTTCCCGGTCACACGGTGTACCATCTTCTGGGTTTCGCACGCATGTTTTCGATGTAGGAAGATGCCCTTGAACCTGGAGATTTGGGACCCACGGCATGGGTACCACGCAGTATGACTTTAAAGGGTCTGCGTTTGCTCACCCAAGCTCACCAATCCTCTCAGCCCCAAGAGTGTCCAGCCTTATGTCTCATCCAGCTGTGGGTCTAGATATGGTCAATCCAGGTTGCATCAGAGCCCCTGAACGGATTTTGTAAGAATTTCTCTCTCTTTCACTGTCTTTGTTTTATGGGGTTTTTTTTTAAGTAATCTATTTTTATAATGGGGTTTAGCTGCTTTTCACTGCTGTGTTTATGCCGCTTTACACCCTCTTGATTCACTTCCAGAGAGAGATCAATACATAGGTTTTAAGACTCTTACTAGTCAGATGTATTCTTGGGCGGTGAATAGGGGCTGTTGACTCCAGTTCACTGAGCAGGGAGTAGGTCTTGTCTATTACATATTTGGCTTGTGGAACGGTATCTGAGCTAATTTCAAACCCTTGTTTTATGCATCACCCCACCTCACCTTTCCCGTTAAGCAGCCATAGTGTGTTTTCTAAATGTGTGACTCTGTTCTGTTTTGTAATTCAGTTCAAGTGTAGCGATTTTGACATTCCCTCTCTCAGTGATATCTTAGGATAAGTGTCTTTTTCTCTGTGACTTTTTTCACTGAGAGTCATCGTACCTAAATCCACTCATCCTGCTGCTACTAGCCTTATGACATTGATTTCATGGCTGAGTGATATTCCATTGTGCCTAAGTACCACAACTTCTTTATCCATTTTTCGCTTTCCTGGGATATTGAAGGTGTACCGAAGTGGAGGTTCTTGGAAACAGAGCAGCCCTAAACTTTGGGGTGCCTGTGTCTTGTTGATTTTTAGGTTTCCCGATTTATACGCCCATGAGTGGAAGTGCCCTATGCTCTCGAAGCTGTGCTTATTACATGTTTCAGGACACACCGTACACTTCTCCAGAGTGACTGTTGGCAATTTACAGCCCGCCCATCAGCGTAGCAAGGCTCCCATGTCTCCATGGCCTGTCCTGCATTTCTGGTGTTTACACTTTTTTCAGCATGGCCCTTTTGACCGATGGCAAGCGAGACTTCTTTGTAGCGCTGATTTGCCTTTCCGGCTTGCCTGGTTGGCCAAAAAGGGCGTATGCGTTTTTTCCTGAATATATTCAGGAAAAAACGCATACGCCCTTTTTGGCCAAGGGCATCATTGTCAACGCTTTGCCGCTTTTCATGTGCTTTCAAGGCGAGTCGAGTCTGCCTCCTGAAACCTGTTTCCTGCAATTCTGCCTTGCTTTCCAATCCTCCTCGTTGCCTTCCCTCAATATATTTGTGGACGAGAGTTATCATTTATAACTCTGCAGGTTTGTGAGTTGCAGTGCCCCTGAGCTCCATTTGTCAACTCGCTTTTTTGGGAGCTGGCCGCCAAAGCGCAGGATTGCTTCAGGCCGTATTCTGGTTCCGGGGGGCAGGCTGAGCCTGTGGTTCATTCTTCTTCCTGATGGGAAAATAGAGTGACCTGTGCCTGTCCCAACACCTAGAGCTGGTCTCTCATTGGTTCCCCCTCTTCCCGTTCATCCTCAGGCCAAATTGCGACCTGTCCGAAACAGGAGGTTAAAGGTGCTGATTCTCCAAGTAGGGAGATTGTTAGTCGAGCGGCTGGAATGGCGAACCCGAGCACAAGGAGAGGAGAAATGAGGTGCGTTTGAGAAACCTTTCCCGGTCACACGGTGTACCATCTTCTGGGTTTCGCACGCATGTTTTCGATGTAGGAAGATGCCCTTGAACCTGGAGATTTGGGACCCACGGCATGGGTACCACGCAGTATGACTTTAAAGGGTCTGCGTTTGCTCACCCAAGCTCACCAATCCTCTCAGCCCCAAGAGTGTCCAGCCTTATGTCTCATCCAGCTGTGGGTCTAGATATGGTCAATCCAGGTTGCATCAGAGCCCCTGAACGGATTTTGTAAGAATTTCTCTCTCTTTCACTGTCTTTGTTTTATGGGGTTTTTTTTTAAGTAATCTATTTTTATAATGGGGTTTAGCTGCTTTTCACTGCTGTGTTTATGCCGCTTTACACCCTCTTGATTCACTTCCAGAGAGAGATCAATACATAGGTTTTAAGACTCTTACTAGTCAGATGTATTCTTGGGCGGTGAATAGGGGCTGTGGACTCCAGTTCACTGAGCAGGGAGTAGGTCTTGTCTATTACATATTTGGCTTGTGGAATGGTATCTGAGCTAATTTCAAACCCTTGTTTTATGCATCACCCCACCTCACCTTTCCCGTTAAGCAGCCATAGTGTGTTTTCTAAATGTGTGACTCTGTTCTGTTTTGTAATTCAGTTCAAGTGTAGCGATTTTGACATTCCCTCTCTCAGTGATATCTTAGGATAAGTGTCTTTTTCTCTGTGACTTTTTTCACTGAGAGTCATCGTACCTAAATCCACTCATCCTGCTGCTACTAGCCTTATGACATTGATTTCATGGCTGAGTGATATTCCATTGTGCCTAAGTACCACAACTTCTTTATCCATTTTTCGCTTTCCTGGGATATTGAAGGTGTACCGAAGTGGAGGTTCTTGGAAACAGAGCAGCCCTAAACTTTGGGGTGCCTGTGTCTTGTTGATTTTTAGGTTTCCCGATTTATACGCCCATGAGTGGAAGTGCCCTATGCTCTCGAAGCTGTGCTTATTACATGTTTCAGGACACACCGTACACTTCTCCAGAGTGGCTGTTGGCAATTTACAGCCCGCCCATCAGCGTAGCAAGGCTCCCATGTCGCCATGGCCTGTCCTGCATTTCTGGTGTTTACACTTTTTTCAGCATGGCCCTTTTGACCGATGGCAAGCGAGACTTCTTTGTAGCGCTGATTTGCCTTTCCGGCTTGCCTGGTTGGCCAAAAAGGGCGTATGCGTTTTTTCCTGAATATATTCAGGAAAAAACGCATACGCCCTTTTTGGCCAAGGGCATCATTGTCAACGCTTTGCCGCTTTTCATGTGCTTTCAAGGCGAGTCGAGTCTGCCTCCTGAAACCTGTTTCCTGCAATTCTGCCTTGCTTTCCAATCCTCCTCGTTGCCTTCCCTCAATATATTTGTGGACGAGAGTTATCATTTATAACTCTGCAGGTTTGTGAGTTGCAGTGCCCCTGAGCTCCATTTGTCAACTCGCTTTTTTGGGAGCTGGCCGCCAAAGCGCAGGATTGCTTCAGGCCGTATTCTGGTTCCGGGGGGCAGGCTGAGCCTGTGGTTCATTCTTCTTCCTGATGGGAAAATAGAGTGACCTGTGCCTGTCCCAACACCTAGAGCTGGTCTCTCATTGGTTCCCCCTCTTCCCGTTCATCCTCAGGCCAAATTGCGACCTGTCCGAAACAGGAGGTTAAAGGTGCTGATTCTCCAAGTAGGGAGATTGTTAGTCGAGCGGCTGGAATGGCGAACCCGAGCACAAGGAGAGGAGAAATGAGGTGCGTTTGAGAAACCTTTCCCGATCACACGGTGTACCATCTTCTGGGTTTCGCACGCATGTTTTCGATGTAGGAAGATGCCCTTGAACCTGGAGATTTGGGACCCACGGCATGGGTACCACGCAGTATGACTTTAAAGGGTCTGCGTTTGCTCACCCAAGCTCACCAATCCTCTCAGCCCCAAGAGTGTCCAGCCTTATGTCTCATCCAGCTGTGGGTCTAGATATGGTCAATCCAGGTTGCATCAGAGCCCCTGAACGGATTTTGTAAGAATTTCTCTCTCTTTCACTGTCTTTGTTTTATGGGGGTTTTTTTTAAGTAATCTATTTTTATAATGGGGTTTAGCTGCTTTTCACTGCTGTGTTTATGCCGCTTTACACCCTCTTGATTCACTTCCAGAGAGAGATCAAGACATAGGTTTTAAGACTCTTACTAGTCAGATGTATTCTTGGGCGGTGAATAGGGGCTGTTGAGTCCAGTTCACTGAGCAGGGAGTAGGTCTTGTCTATTACATATTTGGCTTGTGGAATGGTATCTGAGCTAATTTCAAACCCTTGTTTTATGCATCACCCCACCTCACCTTTCCCGTTAAGCAGCCATAGTGTGTTTTCTAAATGTGTGACTCTGTTCTGTTTTGTAATTCAGTTCAAGTGTAGCGATTTTGACATTCCCTCTCTCAGTGATATCTTAGGATAAGTGTCTTTTTCTCTGTGACTTTTTTCACTGAGAGTCATCGTACCTAAATCCACTCATCCTGCTGCTACTAGCCTTATGACATTGATTTCATGGCTGAGTGATATTCCATTGTGCCTAAGTACCACAACTTCTTTATCCATTTTTCGCTTTCCTGGGATATTGAAGGTGTAGCGAAGTGGAGGTTCTTGGAAACAGAGCAGCCCTAAACTTTGGGGTGCCTGTGTCTTGTTGATTTTTAGGTTTCCCGATTTATACGCCCATGAGTGGAAGTGCCCTATGCTCTCGAAGCTGTGCTTATTACATGTTTCAGGACACACCGTACACTTCTCCAGAGTGGCTGTTGGCAATTTACAGCCCGCCCATCAGCGTAGCAAGGCTCCCATGTCTCCATGGCCTGTCCTGCATTTCTGGTGTTTACACTTTTTTCAGCATGGCCCTTTTGACCGATGGCAAGCGAGACTTCTCTGTAGCGCTGATTTGCCTTTCCGGCTTGCCTGGTTGGCCAAAAAGGGCGTATGCGTTTTTTCCTGAATATATTCAGGAAAAAACGCATACGCCCTTTTTGGCCAAGGGCATCATTGTCAACGCTTTGCCGCTTTTCATGTGCTTTCAAGGCGAGTCGAGTCTGCCTCCTGAAACCTGTTTCCTGCAATTCTGCCTTGCTTTCCAATCCTCCTCGTTGCCTTCCCTCAATATATTTGTGGACGAGAGTTATCATTTATAACTCTGCAGGTTTGTGAGTTGCAGTGCCCCTGAGCTCCATTTGTCAACTCGCTTTTTTGGGAGCTGGTCGCCAAAGCGCAGGATTGCTTCAGGCCGTATTCTGGTTCCGGGGGGCAGGCTGAGCCTGTGGTTCATTCTTCTTCCTGATGGGAAAATAGAGTGACCTGTGCCTGTCCCAACACCTAGAGCTGGTCTCTCATTGGTTCCCCCTCTTCCCGTTCATCCTCAGGCCAAATTGCGACCTGTCCGAAACAGGAGGTTAAAGGTGCTGATTCTCCAAGTAGGGAGATTGTTAGTCGAGCGGCTGGAATGGCGAACCCGAGCACAAGGAGAGGAGAAATGAGGTGCGTTTGAGAAACCTTTCCCGGTCACACGGTGTACCATCTTCTGGGTTTCGCTCGCATGTTTTCGATGTAGGAAGATGCCCTTGAACCTGGAGATTTGGGACCCACGGCATGGGTACCACGCAGTATGACTTTAAAGGGTCTGCGTTTGCTCACCCAAGCTCACCAATCCTCTCAGCCCCAAGAGTGTCCAGCCTTATGTCTCATCCAGCTGTGGGTCTAGATATGGTCAATCCAGGTTGCATCAGAGCCCCTGAACGGATTTTGTAAGAATTTCTCTCTCTTTCACTGTCTTTGTTTTATGGGGTTTTTTTTTAAGTAATCTATTTTTATAATGGGGTTTAGCTGCTTTTCACTGCTGTGTTTATGCCGCTTTACACCCTCTTGATTCACTTCCAGAGAGAGATCAATACATAGGTTTTAAGACTCTTACTAGTCAGATGTATTCTTGGGCGGTGAATAGGGGCTGTTGAGTCCAGTTCACTGAGCAGGGAGTAGGTCTTGTCTATTACATATTTGGCTTGTGGAACGGTATCTGAGCTAATTTCAAACCCTTGTTTTATGCATCACCCCGCCTCACCTTTCCCGTTAAGCAGCCATAGTGTGTTTTCTAAATGTGTGACTCTGTTCTGTTTTGTAATTCCGTTCAAGTGTAGCGATTTTGACATTCCCTCTCTCAGTGATATCTTAGGATAAGTGTCTTTTTCTCTGTGACTTTTTTCACTGAGAGTCATCGTACCTAAATCCACTCATCCTGCTGCTACTAGCCTTATGACATTGATTTCATGGCTGAGTGATATTCCATTGTGCCTAAGTACCACAACTTCTTTATCCATTTTTCGCTTTCCTGGGATATTGAAGGTGTACCGAAGTGGAGGTTCTTGGAAACAGAGCAGCCCTAAACTTTGGGGTGCCTGTGTCTTGTTGATTTTTAGGTTTCCCGATTTATACGCCCATGAGTGGAAGTGCCCTATGCTCTCGAAGCTGTGCTTATTACATGTTTCAGGACACACCGTACACTTCTCCAGAGTGGCTGTTGGCAATTTACAGCCCGCCCATCAGCGTAGCAAGGCTCCCATGTCTCCATGGCCTGTCCTGCATTTCTGGTGTTTACACTTTTTTCAGCATGGCCCTTTTGACCGATGGCAAGCGAGACTTCTTTGTAGCGCTGATTTGCCTTTCCGGCTTGCCTGGTTGGCCAAAAAGGGCGTATGCGTTTTTTCCTGAATATATTCAGGAAAAAACGCATACGCCCTTTTTGGCCAAGGGCATCATTGTCAACGCTTTGCCGCTTTTCATGTGCTTTCAAGGCGAGTCGAGTCTGCCTCCTGAAACCTGTTTCCTGCAATTCTGCCTTGCTTTCCAATCCTCCTCGTTGCCTTCCCTCAATATATTTGTGGACGAGAGTTATCATTTATAACTCTGCAGGTTTGTGAGTTGCAGTGCCCCTGAGCTCCATTTGTCAACTCGCTTTTTTGGGAGCTGGCCGCCAAAGCACAGGATTGCTTCAGGCCGTATTCTGGTTCCGGGGGGCAGGCTGAGCCTGTGGTTCCTTCTTTTTCCTGATGGGAAAATAGAGTGACCTGTGCCTGTCCCAACACCTAGAGCTGGTCTCTCATTGGTTCCCCCTCTTCCCGTTCATCCTCAGGCCAAATTGCGACCTGTCCGAAACAGGAGGTTAAAGGTGCTGATTCTCCAAGTAGGGAGATTGTTAGTCGAGCGGCTGGAATGGCGAACCCGAGCACAAGGAGAGGAGAAATGAGGTGCGTTTGAGAAACCTTTCCCGGTCACACGGTGTACCATCTTCTGGGTTTCGCACGCATGTTTTCGATGTAGGAAGATGCCCTTGAACCTGGAGATTTGGGACCCACGGCATGGGTACCACGCAGTATGACTTTAAAGGGTCTGCGTTTGCTCACCCAAGCTCACCAATCCTCTCAGCCCCAAGAGTGTCCAGCCTTATGTCTCATCCAGCTGTGGGTCTAGATATGGTCAATCCAGGTTGCAGCAGAGCCCCTGAATGGATTTTGTAAGAATTTCTCTCTCTTTCACTGTCTTTGTTTTATGGGGTTTTTTTTTAAGTAATCTATTTTTATAATGGGGTTTAGCTGCTTTTCACTGCTGTGTTTATGCCGCTTTACACCCTCTTGATTCACTTCCAGAGAGAGATCAATACATAGGTTTTAAGACTCTTACTAGTCAGATGTATTCTTGGGCGGTGAATAGGGGCTGTTGAGTCCAGTTCACTGAGCAGGGAGTAGGTCTTGTCTATTACATATTTGGCTTGTGGAACGGTATCTGAGCTAATTTCAAACCCTTGTTTTATGCATCACCCCACCTCACCTTTCCCGTTAAGCAGCCATAGTGTGTTTTCTAAATGTGTGACTCTGTTCTGTTTTGTAATTCCGTTCAAGTGTAGCGATTTTGACATTCCCTCTCTCAGTGATATCTTAGGATAAG
Organism: Eubalaena glacialis; assembly: GCF_028564815.1. Taxonomy (NCBI): domain Eukaryota; kingdom Metazoa; phylum Chordata; class Mammalia; order Artiodactyla; family Balaenidae; genus Eubalaena; species Eubalaena glacialis. Next base: position 119,947,048 of record NC_083722.1, read on the forward strand.
TGTCTTTTTCTCTGTGACTTTTTTCACTGAGAGTCATCGTACCTAAATCCACTCATCCTGCTGCTACTAGCCTTATGACATTGATTTCATGGCTGAGTGATATTCCATTGTGCCTAAGTACCACAACTTCTTTATCCATTTTTCGCTTTCCTGGGATATTGAAGGTGTACCGAAGTGGAGGTTCTTGGAAACAGAGCAGCCCTAAACTTTGGGGTGCCTGTGTCTTGTTGATTTTTAGGTTTCCCGATTTATACGCCCATGAGTGGAAGTGCCCTATGCTCTCGAAGCTGTGCTTATTACATGTTTCAGGACACACCGTACACTTCTCCAGAGTGGCTGTTGGCAATTTACAGCCCGCCCATCAGCGTAGCAAGGCTCCCATGTCTCCATGGCCTGTCCTGCATTTCTGGTGTTTACACTTTTTTCAGCATGGCCCTTTTGACCGATGGCAAGCGAGACTTCTTTGTAGCGCTGATTTGCCTTTCCGGCTTGCCTGGTTGGCCAAAAAGGGCGTATGCGTTTTTTCCTGAATATATTCAGGAAAAAACGCATACGCCCTTTTTGGCCAAGGGCATCATTGTCAACGCTTTGCCGCTTTTCATGTGCTTTCAAGGCGAGTCGAGTCTGCCTCCTGAAACCTGTTTCCTGCAATTCTGCCTTGCTTTCCAATCCTCCTCGTTGCCTTCCCTCAATATATTTGTGGACGAGAGTTATCATTTATAACTCTGCAGGTTTGTGAGTTGCAGTGCCCCTGAGCTCCATTTGTCAACTCGCTTTTTTGGGAGCTGGCCGCCAAAGCACAGGATTGCTTCAGGCCGTATTCTGGTTCCGGGGGGCAGGCTGAGCCTGTGGTTCCTTCTTTTTCCTGATGGGAAAATAGAGTGACCTGTGCCTGTCCCAACACCTAGAGCTGGTCTCTCATTGGTTCCCCCTCTTCCCGTTCATCCTCAGGCCAAATTGCGACCTGTCCGAAACAGGAGGTTAAAGGTGCTGATTCTCCAAGTAGGGAGATTGTTAGTCGAGCGGCTGGAATGGCGAACCCGAGCACAAGGAGAGGAGAAATGAGGTGCGTTTGAGAAACCTTTCCCGGTCACACGGTGTACCATCTTCTGGGTTTCGCACGCATGTTTTCGATGTAGGAAGATGCCCTTGAACCTGGAGATTTGGGACCCACGGCATGGGTACCACGCAGTATGACTTTAAAGGGTCTGCGTTTGCTCACCCAAGCTCACCAATCCTCTCAGCCCCAAGAGTGTCCAGCCTTATGTCTCATCCAACTGTGGGTCTAGATATGGTCAATCCAGGTTGCATCAGAGCCCCTGAACGGATTTTGTAAGAATTTCTCTCTCTTTCACTGTCTTTGTTTTATGGGGTTTTTTTTTAAGTAATCTATTTTTATAATGGGGTTTAGCTGCTTTTCACTGCTGTGTTTATGCCGCTTTACACCCTCTTGATTCACTTCCAGAGAGAGATCAATACATAGGTTTTAAGACTCTTACTAGTCAGATGTATTCTTGGGCGGTGAATAGGGGCTGTTGAGTCCAGTTCACTGAGCAGGGAGTAGGTCTTGTCTATTACATATTTGGCTTGTGGAATGGTATCTGAGCTAATTTCAAACCCTTGTTTTATGCATCACCCCACCTCACCTTTCCCGTTAAGCAGCCATAGTGTGTTTTCTAAATGTGTGACTCTGTTCTGTTTTGTAATTCAGTTCAAGTGTAGCGATTTTGACATTCCCTCTCTCAGTGATATCTTAGGATAAGTGTCTTTTTCTCTGTGACTTTTTTCACTGAGAGTCATCGTACCTAAATCCACTCATCCTGCTGCTACTAGCCTTATGACATTGATTTCATGGCTGAGTGATATTCCATTGTGCCTAAGTACCACAACTTCTTTATCCATTTTTCGCTTTCCTGGGATATTGAAGGTGTACCGAAGTGGAGGTTCTTGGAAACAGAGCAGCCCTAAACTTTGGGGTGCCTGTGTCTTGTTGATTTTTAGGTTTCCCGATTTATACGCCCATGAGTGGAAGTGCCCTATGCTCTCGAAGCTGTGCTTATTACATGTTTCAGGACACACCGTACACTTCTCCAGAGTGGCTGTTGGCAATTTACAGCCCGCCCATCAGCGTAGCAAGGCTCCCATGTCTCCATGGCCTGTCCTGCATTTCTGGTGTTTACACTTTTTTCAGCATGGCCCTTTTGACCGATGGCAAGCGAGACTTCTTTGTAGCGCTGATTTGCCTTTCCGGCTTGCCTGGTTGGCCAAAAAGGGCGTATGCGTTTTTTCCTGAATATATTCAGGAAAAAACGCATACGCCCTTTTTGGCCAAGGGCATCATTGTCAACGCTTTGCCGCTTTTCATGTGCTTTCAAGGCGAGTCGAGTCTGCCTCCTGAAACCTGTTTCCTGCAATTCTGCCTTGCTTTCCAATCCTCCTCGTTGCCTTCCCTCAATATATTTGTGGACGAGAGTTATCATTTATAACTCTGCAGGTTTGTGAGTTGCAGTGCCCCTGAGCTCCATTTGTCAACTCGCTTTTTTGGGAGCTGGCCGCCAAAGCGCAGGATTGCTTCAGGCCGTATTCTGGTTCCGGGGGGCAGGCTGAGCCTGTGGTTCATTCTTCTTCCTGATGGGAAAATAGAGTGACCTGTGCCTGTCCCAACACCTAGAGCTGGTCTCTCATTGGTTCCCCCTCTTCCCGTTCATCCTCAGGCCAAATTGCGACCTGTCCGAAACAGGAGGTTAAAGGTGCTGATTCTCCAAGTAGGGAGATTGTTAGTCGAGCGGCTGGAATGGCGAACCCGAGCACAAGGAGAGGAGAAATGAGGTGCGTTTGAGAAACCTTTCCCGGTCACACGGTGTACCATCTTCTGGGTTTCGCACGCATGTTTTCGATGTAGGAAGATGCCCTTGAACCTGGAGATTTGGGACCCACGGCATGGGTACCACGCAGTATGACTTTAAAGGGTCTGCGTTTGCTCACCCAAGCTCACCAATCCTCTCAGCCCCAAGAGTGTCCAGCCTTATGTCTCATCCAGCTGTGGGTCTAGATATGGTCAATCCAGGTTGCATCAGAGCCCCTGAACGGATTTTGTAAGAATTTCTCTCTCTTTCACTGTCTTTGTTTTATGGGGTTTTTTTTTAAGTAATCTATTTTTATAATGGGGTTTAGCTGCTTTTCACTGCTGTGTTTATGCCGCTTTACACCCTCTTGATTCACTTCCAGAGAGAGATCAATACATAGGTTTTAAGACTCTTACTAGTCAGATGTATTCTTGGGCGGTGAATAGGGGCTGTTGAGTCCAGTTCACTGAGCAGGGAGTAGGTCTTGTCTATTACATATTTGGCTTGTGGAACGGTATCTGAGCTAATTTCAAACCCTTGTTTTTATGCATCACCCCACCTCACCTTTCCCGTTAAGCAGCCATAGTGTGTTTTCTAAATGTGTGACTCTGTTCTGTTTTGTAATTCCGTTCAAGTGTAGCGATTTTGACATTCCCTCTCTCAGTGATATCTTAGGATAAGTGTCTTTTTCTCTGTGACTTTTTTCACTGAGAGTCATCGTACCTAAATCCACTCATCCTGCTGCTACTAGCCTTATGACATTGATTTCATGGCTGAGTGATATTCCATTGTGCCTAAGTACCACAACTTCTTTATCCATTTTTCGCTTTCCTGGGATATTGAAGGTGTACCGAAGTGGAGGTTCTTGGAAACAGAGCAGCCCTAAACTTTGGGGTGCCTGTGTCTTGTTGATTTTTAGGTTTCCCGATTTATACGCCCATGAGTGGAAGTGCCCTATGCTCTCTAAGCTGTGCTTATTACATGTTTCAGGACACACCGTACACTTCTCCAGAGTGGCTGTTGGCAATTTACAGCCCGCCCATCAGCGTAGCAAGGCTCCCATGTCTCCATGGCCTGTCCTGCATTTCTGGTGTTTACACTTTTTTCAGCATGGCCCTTTTGACCGATGGCAAGCGAGACTTCTTTGTAGCGCTGATTTGCCTTTCCGGCTTGCCTGGTTGGCCAAAAAGGGCGTATGCGTTTTTTCCTGAATATATTCAGGAAAAAACGCATACGCCCTTTTTGGCCAAGGGCATCATTGTCAACGCTGTGCCGCTTTTCATGTGCTTTCAAGGCGAGTCGAGTCTGCCTCCTGAAACCTGTTTCCTGCAATTCTGCCTTGCTTTCCAATCCTCCTCGTTGCCTTCCCTCAATATATTTGTGGACGAGAGTTATCATTTATAACTCTGCAGGTTTGTGAGTTGCAGTGCCCCTGAGCTCCATTTGTCAACTCGCTTTTTTGGGAGCTGGCCGCCAAAGCGCAGGATTGCTTCAGGCCGTATTCTGGTTCCGGGGGGCAGGCTGAGCCTGTGGTTCATTCTTCTTCCTGATGGGAAAATAGAGTGACCTGTGCCTGTCCCAACACCTAGAGCTGGTCTCTCATTGGTTCCCCCTCTTCCCGTTCATCCTCAGGCCAAATTGCGACCTGTCCGAAACAGGAGGTTAAAGGTGCTGATTCTCCAAGTAGGGAGATTGTTAGTCGAGCGGCTGGAATGGCGAACCCGAGCACAAGGAGAGGAGAAATGAGGTGCGTTTGAGAAACCTTTCCCGATCACACGGTGTACCATCTTCTGGGTTTCGCACGCATGTTTTCGATGTAGGAAGATGCCCTTGAACCTGGAGATTTGGGACCCACGGCATGGGTACCACGCAGTATGACTTTAAAGGGTCTGCGTTTGCTCACCCAAGCTCACCAATCCTCTCAGCCCCAAGAGTGTCCAGCCTTATGTCTCATCCAGCTGTGGGTCTAGATATGGTCAATCCAGGTTGCATCAGAGCCCCTGAACGGATTTTGTAAGAATTTCTCTCTCTTTCACTGTCTTTGTTTTATGGGTTTTTTTTTAAACTAATCTATTTTTATAATGGGGTTTAGGTGCTTTTCACTGCTGTGTTTATCCCGCTTTACACCCTCTTGATTCACTTCCAGAGAGAGATCAATACATAGGTTTTAAGACTCTTACTAGTCAGATGTATTCTTGGGCGGTGAATAGGGGCTGTTGAGTCCAGTTCACTGAGCAGGGAGTAGGTCTTGTCTATTACATATTTGGCTTGTGGAACGGTATCTGAGCTAATTTCAAACCCTTGTTTTATGCATCACCCCACCTCACCTTTCCCGTTAAGCAGCCATAGTGTGTTTTCTAAATGTGTGACTCTGTTCTGTTTTGTAATTCAGTTCAAGTGTAGCGATTTTGACATTCCCTCTCTCAGTGATATCTTAGGATAAGTGTCTTTTTCTCTGTGACTTTTTTCACTGAGAGTCATCGTACCTAAATCCACTCATCCTGCTGCTACTAGCCTTATGACATTGATTTCATGGCTGAGTGATATTCCATTGTGGCTAAGTACCACAACTTCTTTATCCATTTTTCGCTTTCCTGGGATATTGAAGGTGTACTGAAGTGGAGGTTCTTGGAAACAGAGCAGCCCTAAACTTTGGGGTGCCTGTGTCTTGTTGATTTTTAGGTTTCCCGATTTATACGCCCATGAGTGGAAGTGCCCTATGCTCTCGAAGCTGTGCTTATTACATGTTTCAGGACACACCGTACACTTCTCCAGAGTGGCTGTTGGCAATTTACAGCCCGCCCATCAGCGTAGCAAGGCTCCCATGTCTCCATGGCCTGTCCTGCATTTCTGGTGTTTACACTTTTTTCAGCATGGCCCTTTGGACCGATGGCAAGCGAGACTTCTTTGTAGCGCTGATTTGCCTTTCCGGCTTGCCTGGTTGGCCAAAAAGGGCGTATGCGTTTTTTCCTGAATATATTCAGGAAAAAACGCATACGCCCTTTTTGGCCAAGGGCATCATTGTCAACGCTGTGCCGCTTTTCATGTGCTTTCAAGGCGAGTCGAGTCTGCCTCCTGAAACCTGTTTCCTGCAATTCTGCCTTGCTTTCCAATCCTCCTCGTTGCCTTCCCTCAATATATTTGTGGACGAGAGTTATCATTTATAACTCTGCAGGTTTGTGAGTTGCAGTGCCCCTGAGCTCCATTTGTCAACTCGCTTTTTTGGGAGCTGGCCGCCAAAGCGCAGGATTGCTTCAGGCCGTATTCTGGTTCCGGGGGGCAGGCTGAGCCTGTGGTTCATTCTTCTTCCTGATGGGAAAATAGAGTGACCTGTGCCTGTCCCAACACCTAGAGCTGGTCTCTCATTGGTTCCCCCTCTTCCCGTTCATCCTCAGGCCAAATTGCGACCTGTCCGAAACAGGAGGTTAAAGGTGCTGATTCTCCAAGTAGGGAGATTGTTAGTCGAGCGGCTGGAATGGCGAACCCGAGCACAAGGAGAGGAGAAATGAGGTGCGTTTGAGAAACCTTTCCCGATCACACGGTGTACCATCTTCTGGGTTTCGCACGCATGTTTTCGATGTAGGAAGATGCCCTTGAACCTGGAGATTTGGGACCCACGCATGGGTACCACGCAGTATGACTTTAAAGGGTCTGCGTTTGCTCACCCAAGCTCACCAATCCTCTCAGCCCCAAGAGTGTCCAGCCTTATGTCTCATCCAGCTGTGGGTCTAGATATGGTCAATCCAGGTTGCATCAGAGCCCCTGAACGGATTTTGTAAGAATTTCTCTCTCTTTCACTGTCTTTGTTTTATGGGTTTTTTTTTTAACTAATCTATTTTTATAATGGGGTTTAGGTGCTTTTCACTGCTGTGTTTATCCTGCTTTACACCCTCTTGATTCACTTCCAGAGAGAGATCAATACATAGGTTTTAAGACTCTTACTAGTCAGATGTATTCTTGGGCGGTGAATAGGGGCTGTTGAGTCCAGTTCACTGAGCAGGGAGTAGGTCTTGTCTATTACATATTTGGCTTGTGGAACGGTATCTGAGCTAATTTCAAACCCTTGTTTTATGCATCACCCCACCTCACCTTTCCCGTTAAGCAGCCATAGTGTGTTTTCTAAATGTGTGACTCTGTTCTGTTTTGTAATTCAGTTCAAGTGTAGCGATTTTGACATTCCCTCTCTCAGTGATATCTTAGGATAAGTGTCTTTTTCTCTGTGACTTTTTTCACTGAGAGTCATCGTACCTAAATCCACTCATCCTGCTGCTACTAGCCTTATGACATTGATTTCATGGCTGAGTGATATTCCATTGTGGCTAAGTACCACAACTTCTTTATCCATTTTTCGCTTTCCTGGGATATTGAAGGTGTACTGAAGTGGAGGTTCTTGGAAACAGAGCAGCCCTAAACTTTGGGGTGCCTGTGTCTTGTTGATTTTTAGGTTTCCCGATTTATACGCCCATGAGTGGAAGTGCCCTATGCTCTCGAAGCTGTGCTTATTACATGTTTCAGGACACACCGTACACTTCTCCAGAGTGGCTGTTGGCAATTTACAGCCCGCCCATCAGCGTAGCAAGGCTCCCATGTCTCCATGGCCTGTCCTGCATTTCTGGTGTTTACACTTTTTTCAGCATGGCCCTTTGGACCGATGGCAAGCGAGACTTCTTTGTAGCGCTGATTTGCCTTTCCGGCTTGCCTGGTTGGCCAAAAAGGGCGTATGCGTTTTTTCCTGAATATATTCAGGAAAAAACGCATACGCCCTTTTTGGCCAAGGGCATCATTGTCAACGCTTTGCCGCTTTTCATGTGCTTTCAAGGCGAGTCGAGTCTGCCTCCTGAAACCTGTTTCCTGCAATTCTGCCTTGCTTTCCAATCCTCCTCGTTGCCTTCCCTCAATATATTTGTGGACGAGAGTTATCATTTATAACTCTGCAGGTTTGTGAGTTGCAGTGCCCCTGAGCTCCATTTGTCAACTCGCTTTTTTGGGAGCTGGCCGCCAAAGCGCAGGATTGCTTCAGGCCGTATTCTGGTTCCGGGGGGCAGGCTGAGCCTGTGGTTCATTCTTCTTCCTGATGGGAAAATAGAGTGACCTGTGCCTGTCCCAACACCTAGAGCTGGTCTCTCATTGGTTCCCCCTCTTCCCGTTCATCCTCAGGCCAAATTGCGACCTGTCCGAAACAGGAGGTTAAAGGTGCTGATTCTCCAAGTAGGGAGATTGTTAGTCGAGCGGCTGGAATGGCGAACCCGAGCACAAGGAGAGGAGAAATGAGGTGCGTTTGAGAAACCTTTCCCGGTCACACGGTGTACCATCTTCTGGGTTTCGCACGCATGTTTTCGATGTAGGAAGATGCCCTTGAACCTGGAGATTTGGGACCCACGGCATGGGTACCACGCAGTAGGACTTTAAAGGGTCTGCGTTTGCTCACCCAAGCTCACCAATCCTCTCAGCCCCAAGAGTGTCCAGCCTTATGTCTCATCCAGCTGTGGGTCTAGATATGGTCAATCCAGGTTGCATCAGAGCCCCTGAACGGATTTTGTAAGAATTTCTCTCTCTTTCACTGTCTTTGTTTTATGGGGTTTATTTTAAGTAATCTATTTTTATAATGGGGTTTAGCTGCTTTTCACTGCTGTGTTTATGCCGCTTTACACCCTCTTGATGCACTTCCAGAGAGAGATCAATACCTAGGTTTTAAGACTCTTACTAGTCAGATATATTCTTGGGAGGTGAATAGGGGCTGTTGAGTCCAGTTCACTGAGCAGGGAGTAGGTCTTGTCTATTACATATTTGGCTTGTGGAACGGTATCTGAGCTAATTTCAAACCCTTGTTTTATGCATCACCCCGCCTCACCTTTCCCGTTAAGCAGCCATAGTGTGTTTTCTAAATGTGTGACTCTGTTCTGTTTTGTAATTCCGTTCAAGTGTGGCGATTTTGACCTTCCCTCTATAAGTGATATCTTAGGATAAGTGTCTTTTTCTCTGTGACTTATTTCACTGAGAGTCATCGTACCTAAATCCACTCATCCTGCTGCTACTAGCCTTATGACATTGATTTCATGGCTGAGTGATATTCCATTGTGCCTAAGTACCACAACTTCTTTATCCATTTTTCGCTTTCCTGGGATATTGAAGGTGTAGCGAAGTGGAGGTTCTTGGAAACAGAGCAGCCCTAAACTTTGGGGCGCCTGTGTCTTGTTGATTTTTAGGTTTCCCGATTTATACGCCCATGAGTGGAAGTGCCCTATGCTCTCTAAGCTGTGCTTATTACATGTTTCAGGACACACCGTACACTTCTCCAGAGTGACTGTTGGCAATTTACAGCCCGCCCATCAGCGTAGCAAGGCTCCCATGTCTCCATGGCCTGTCCTGCATTTCTGGTTTTTACACATTTTTCAGCATGGCCCTTTGGACCGATGGCAAGCGAGACTTCTTTGTAGCGCTGATTTGCCTTTCCGGCTTGCCTGGTTGGCCAAAAAGGGCGTATGCGTTTTTTCCTGAATATATTCAGGAAAAAACGCATACGCCCTTTTTGGCCAAGGGCATCATTGTCAACGCTTTGCCGCTTTTCATGTGCTTTCAAGGCGAGTCGAGCCTGCCTCCTGAAACCTGTTTCCTGCAATTCTGCCTTGCTTTCAAATCCTCCTCGTTGCCTTCCCTCAATATATTTGTGGACGAGAGTTATCATTTATAACTCTGCAGGTTTGTGAGTTGCAGTGCCCCTGAGCTCCATTTGTCAACTCGCTTTTTTGGGAGCTGGCCGCCAAAGCGCAGGATTGCTTCAGGCCGTATTCTGGTTCCCAGGGGCAGGCTGAGCCTGTGGCTCATTCTTCTTCCTGATGGGAAAATAGAGTGACCTGTGCCTGTCCCAACACCTAGAGCTAGTCTCTCATTGGTTCCCCCTCTTCCCGTTCATCCTCAGGCCAAATTGCGACCTGTCCGAAACAGGAGGTTAAAGGTGCTGATTCTCCAAGTAGGGAGATTGTTAGTAGAGGGGCTGGAATGGCGAACCCGAGCACAAGGAGAGGAGACATCAGGTGCGTTTGAGAAACCTTTCCCGATCACACGGTGTACCATCTTCTGGGTTTCCCACGCATGTTTTCGATGTCGGAAGATGCCCTTGAACCTGGAGATTTGGGACCCACGGCATGGGTACCACGCAGTATGACGTTAAAGGGTCTGCGTTTGCTCACCCAAGCTCACCAATCCTCTCAGCCCCAAGAGTGTCCAGCCTCATGTCTCATCCAGCTGTGGGTCTAGATATGGTCAGTCCAGGTTGCATCAGAGCCCCTGAACGGATTTTGTAAGAATTTCTCTCTCTTTCACTGTCTTTGTTTTATGGGGTTTATTTTAAGTAATCTATTTTTATAATGGGGTTTAGCTGCTTTTCACTGCTGTGTTTATGCCGCTTTACACCCTCTTGATGCACTTCCAGAGAGAGAGCAATACCTAGGTTTTAAGACTCTTACTAGTCAGATATATTCTTGGGCGGTGAATAGGGGCTGTTGAGTCCAGTTCACTGAGCAGGGAGTAGGTCTTGTCTATTACATATTCGGCTTGTGGAACGGTATCTGAGCTAATTTCAAACCCTTGTTTTATGCATCACCCCGCCTCACCTTTCCCGTTAAGCAGCCATAGTGTGTTTTCTAAATGTGTGACTCTGTTCTGTTTTGTAATTCCGTTCAAGTGTGGCGATTTTGACATTCCCTCTATAAGTGATATCTTAGGATAAGTGTCTTTTTCTCTGTGACTTATTTCACTGAGAGTCATCGTACCTAAATCCACTCATCCTGCTGCTACTAGCCTTATGACATTGATTTCATGGCTGAGTGATATTCCATTGTGCCTAAGTACCACAACTTCTTTATCCATTTTTCGCTTTCCTGGGATATTGAAGGTGTAGCGAAGTGGAGGTTCTTGGAAACAGAGCAGCCCTAAACTTTGGGGTGCCTGTGTCTTGTTGATTTTTAGGTTTCCCGATTTATACGCCCATGAGTGGAAGTGCCCTATGCTCTCGAAGCTGTGCTTATTACATGTTTCAGGACACACCGTACACTTCTCCAGAGTGGCTGTTGGCAATTTACAGCCCGCCCATCAGCGTAGCAAGGCTCCCATGTCTCCATGGCCTGTCCTGCATTTCTGGTTTTTACAATTTTTTCAGCATGGCCCTTTGGACCGATGGCAAGCGAGACTTCTTTGTAGAGCTGATTTGCCTTTCCGGCTTGCCTGGTTGGCCAAAAAGGGCGTATGCGTTTTTTCCTGAATATATTCAGGAAAAACCGCATACGCCCTTTTTGGCCAAGGGCATCATTGTCAACGCTTTGCCACTTTTCGTGTGCTTTCAAGGCGAGTCGAGTCTGCCTCCTGAAACCTGTTTCCTGCAATTCTGCCTTGCTTTCAAATCCTCCTCGTTGCCTTCCCTCAATATATTTGTGGACGAGAGTTATCATTTATAACTCTGCAGGTTTGTGAGTTGCAGTGCCCCTGAGCTCCATTTGTCAACTCGCTTTTTTGGGAGCTGGCCGCCAAAGCGCAGGATTGCTTCAGGCCGTATTCTGGTTCCGGGGGGCAGGCTGAGCCTGTGGCTCATTCTTCTTCCTGATGGGAAAATAGAGTGACCTGTGCCTGTCCCAACACCTAGAGCTAGTCTCTCATTGGTTCCCCCTCTTCCCGTTCATCCTCAGGCCAAATTGCGACCTGTCCGAAACAGGAGGTTAAAGGTGCTGATTCTCCAAGTAGGGAGATGGTTAGTAGAGCGGCTGGAATGGCGAACCCGAGCACAAGGAGAGGAGACATGAGGTGCGTTTGAGAAACCTTTCCCGATCACACGGTGTACCATCTTCTGGGTTTCCCACGCATGTTTTCGATGTAGGAAGATGCCCTTGAACCTGGAAATTTGGGACCCACGGCATGGGTACCACGCAGTATGACTTTAAAGGGTCTGCGTTTGCTCACCCAAGCTCACCAATCCTCTCAGCCCCAAGAGTGTCCAGCCTCATGTCTCATCCAGCTGTGGGTCTAGATATGGTCAATCCAGGTTGCATCAGAGCCCCTGAACGGATTTTGTAAGAATTTCTCTCTCTTTCACTCTCTTTGTTTTATGGGGTTTATTTTAAGTAATCTATTTTTATAATGGGGTTTAGCTGCTTTTCACTGCTGTGTTTATGCCGCTTTACACCCTCTTGATGCACTTCCAGAGAGAGATAAATACCTAGGTTTTAAGACTCTTACTAGTCAGATATATTCTTGGGCGGTGAATAGGGGCTGTTGAGTCCAGTTCACTGAGCAGGGAGTAGGTCTTGTCTATTACATATTTGGCTTGTGGAACGGTATCTGAGCTAATTTCAAACCCTTGTTTTATGCATCACCCCGCCTCACCTTTCCCGTTAAGCAGCCATAGTGTGTTTTCTAAATGTGTGACTCTGTTCTGTTTTGTAATTCCGTTCAAGTGTGGCGATTTTGACATTCCCTCTATAAGTGATATCTTAGGATAAGTGTCTTTTTCTCTGTGACTTATTTCACTGAGAGTCATCGTACCTAAATCCACTCATCCTGCTGCTACTAGCCTTATGACATTGATTTCATGGCTGAGTGATATTCCATTGTGCCTAAGTACCACAACTTCTTTATCCATTTTTCGCTTTCCTGGGATATTGAAGGTGTACCGAAGTGGAGGTTCTTGGAAACAGAGCAGCCCTAAACTTTGGGGTGCCTGTGTCTTGTTGATTTTTAGGTTTCCCGATTTATACGCCCATGAGTGGAAGTGCCCTATGCTCTCGAAGCTGTGCTTATTACATGTTTCAGGACACACCGTACACTTCTCCAGAGTGGCTGTTGGCAATTTACAGCCCGCCCATCAGCGTAGCAAGGCTCCCATGTCTCCATGGCCTGTCCTGCATTTCTGGTTTTTACACTTTTTTCAGCATGGCCCTTTGGACCGATGGCAAGCGAGACTTCTTTGTAGCGCTGATTTGCCTTTCCGGCTTGCCTGGTTGGCCAAAAAGGGCGTATGCGTTTTTTCCTGAATATATTCAGGAAAAAACGCATACGCCCTTTTTGGCCAAGGGCATCATTGTCAACGCTTTGCCGCTTTTCATGTGCTTTCAAGGCGAGTCGAGCCTGCCTCCTGAAACCTGTTTCCTGCAATTCTGCCTTGCTTTCAAATCCTCCTCGTTGCCTTCCCTCAATATATTTGTGGACGAGAGTTATCATTTATAACTCTGCAGGTTTGTGAGTTGCAGTGCCCCTGAGCTCCATTTGTCAACTCGCTTTTTTGGGAGCTGGCCGCCAAAGCGCAGGATTGCTTCAGGCCGTATTCTGGTTCCCGGGGGCAGGCTGAGCCTGTGGCTCATTCTTCTTCCTGATGGGAAAATAGAGTGACCTGTGCCTGTCCCAACACCTAGAGCTAGTCTCTCATTGGTTCCCCCTCTTCCCGTTCATCCTCAGGCCAAATTGCGACCTGTCCGAAACAGGAGGTTAAAGGTGCTGATTTTCCAAGTAGGGAGATTGTTAGTAGAGGGGCTGGAATGGCGAACCCGAGCACAAGGAGAGGAGACATCAGGTGCGTTTGAGAAACCTTTCCCGATCACACGGTGTACCATCTTCTGGGTTTCCCACGCATGTTTTCGATGTCGGAAGATGCCCTTGAACCTGGAGATTTGGGACCCATGGCATGGGTACCACGCAGTATGACGTTAAAGGGTCTGCGTTTGCTCACCCAAGCTCACCAATCCTCTCAGCCCCAAGAGTGTCCAGCCTCATGTCTCATCCAGCTGTGGGTCTAGATATGGTCAGTCCAGGTTGCATCAGAGCCCCTGAACGGATTTTGTAAGAATTTCTCTCTCTTTCACTGTCTTTGTTTTATGGGGTTTATTTTAAGTAATCTATTTTTATAATGGGGTTTAGCTGCTTTTCACTGCTGTGTTTATGCCGCTTTACACCCTCTTGATGCACTTCCAGAGAGAGATCAATACCTAGGTTTTAAGACTCTTACTAGTCAGATATATTCTTGGGCGGTGAATAGGGGCTGTTGAGTCCAGTTCACTGAGCAGGGAGTAGGTCTTGTCTATTACATATTCGGCTTGTGGAACGGTATCTGAGCTAATTTCAAACCCTTGTTTTATGCATCACCCCGCCTCACCTTTCCCGTTAAGCAGCCATAGTGTGTTTTCTAAATGTGTGACTCTGTTCTGTTTTGTAATTCCGTTCAAGTGTGGCGATTTTGACATTCCCTCTATAAGTGATAACTTAGGATATGTGTCTTTTTCTCTGTGACTTATTTCACTGAGAGTCATCGTACCTAAATCCACTCATCCTGCTGCTACTAGCCTTATGACATTGATTTCATGGCTGAGTGATATTCCATTGTGCCTAAGTACCACAACTTCTTTATCCATTTTTCGCTTTCCTGGGATATTGAAGGTGTACCGAAGTGGAGGTTCTTGGAAACAGAGCAGCCCTAAACTTTGGGGTGCCTGTGTCTTGTTGATTTTTAGGTTTCCCGATTTATACGCCCATGAGTGGAAGTGCCCTATGCTCTCTAAGCTGTGCTTATTACATGTTTCAGGACACACCGTACACTTCTCCAGAGTGGCTGTTGGCAATTTACAGCCCGCCCATCAGCGTAGCAAGGCTCCCATGTCTCCATGGCCTGTCCTGCATTTCTGGTCTTTACACTTTTTTCAGCATGGCCCTTTGGACCGATGGCAAGCGAGACTTCTTTGTAGCGCTGATTTGCCTTTCCGGCTTGCCTGGTTGGCCAAAAAGGGCGTATGCGTTTTTTCCTGAATATATTTAGGAAAAACCGCATACGCCCTTTTTGGCCAAGGGCATCATTGTCAACGCTTTGCCGCTTTTCGTGTGCTTTCAAGGCGAGTCGAGTCTGCCTCCTGAAACCTGTTTCCTGCAATTCTGCCTTGCTTTCCAATCCTCCTCGTTGCCTTCCCTCAATATATTTGTGGACGAGAGTTATCATTTATAACTCTGCAGGTTTGTGAGTTGCAGTGCCCCTGAGCTCCATTTGTCAACTCGCTTTTTTGGGAGCTGGCCGCCAAAGCGCAGGATTGCTTCAGGCCGTGTTCTGGTTCCGGGGGGCAGGCTGAGCCTGTGGCTCATTCTTCTTCCTGATGGGAAAATAGAGTGACCTGTGCCTGTCCCAACACCTAGAGCTAGTCTCTCATTGGTTCCCCCTCTTCCCGTTCATCCTCAGGCCAAATTGCGACCTGTCCGAAACAGGAGGTTAAAGGTGCTGATTCTCCAAGTAGGGAGATGGTTAGTAGAGCGGCTGGAATGGCGAACCCGAGCACAAGGAGAGGAGACATGAGGTGCGTTTGAGAAACCTTTCCCGATCACACGGTGTACCATCTTCTGGGTTTCCCACGCATGTTTTCGATGTAGGAAGATGCCCTTGAACCTGGAGATTTGGGACCCACGGCATGGGTACCACGCAGTATGACTTTAAAGGGTCTGCGTTTGCTCACCCAAGCTCACCAATCCTCTCAGCCCCAAGAGTGTCCAGCCTCATGTCTCATCCAGCTGTGGGTCTAGATATGGTCAATCCAGGTTGCATCAGAGCCCCTGAACGGATTTTGTAAGAATTTCTCTCTCTTTCACTGTCTTTGTTTTATGGGGTTTATTTTAAGTAATCTATTTTTATAATGGGGTTTAGCTGCTTTTCACTGCTGTGTTTATGCCGCTTTACACCCTCTTGATGCACTTCCAGAGAGAGATCAATACCTAGGTTTTAAGACTCTTACTAGTCAGATATATTCTTGGGCGGTGAATAGGGGCTGTTGAGTCCAGTTCACTGAGCAGGGAGTAGGTCTTGTCTATTACATATTTGGCTTGTGGAACGGTATCTGAGCTAATTTCAAACCCTTGTTTTATGCATCACCCCACCTCACCTTTCCCGTTAAGCAGCCATAGTGTGTTTTCTAAATGTGTGACTCTGTTCTGTTTTGTAATTCCGTTCAAGTGTGGCGATTTTGACATTCCCTCTATAAGTGATATCTTAGGATAAGTGTCTTTTTCTCTGTGACTTATTTCACTGAGAGTCATCGTACCTAAATCCACTCATCCTGCTGCTACTAGCCTTATGACATTGATTTCATGGCTGAGTGATATTCCATTGTGCCTAAGTACCACAACTTCTTTATCCATTTTTCGCTTTCCTGGGATATTGAAGGTGTAGCGAAGTGGAGGTTCTTGGAAACAGAGCAGCCCTAAACTTTGGGGTGCCTGTGTCTTGTTGTTTTTTAGGTTTCCCGATTTATACGCCCATGAGTGGATGTACCCTATGCTCTCTAAGCTGTGCTTATTACATGTTTCAGGACACACCGTACACTTCTCCAGAGTGGCTGTTGGCAATTTACAGCCCGCCCATCAGCGTAGCAAGGCTCCCATGTCTCCATGGCCTGTCCTGCATTTCTGGTTTTTACACTTTTTTCAGCATGGCCCTTTGGACCGATGGCAAGCGAGACTTCTTTGTAGCGCTGATTTGCCTTTCCGGCTTGCCTGGTTGGCCAAAAAGGGCGTATGCGTTTTTTCCTGAATATATTCAGGAAAAAACGCATACGCCCTTTTTGGCCAAGGGCATCATTGTCAACGCTTTGCCGCTTTTCATGTGCTTTCAAGGCGAGTCGAGTCTGCCTCCTGACACCTGTTTCCTGCAATTCTGCCTTGCTTGCAAATCCTCCTCGTTGCCTTCCCTCAGTATATTTGTGGACGAGAGTTATCATTTATAACTCTGCAGGTTTGTGAGTTGCAGTGCCCCTGAGCTCCATTTGTCAACTCGCTTTTTTGGGAGCTGGCCGCCAAAGCGCAGGATTGCTTCAGGCCGTATTCTGGTTCCGGGGGGCAGGCTGAGCCTTTGGCTCATTCTTCTTCCTGATGGGAAAATAGAGTGACCTGTGCCTGTCCCAACACCTAGAGCTAGTCTCTCATTGGTTCCCCCTCTTCCCGTTCATCCTCAGGCCAAATTGCGACCTGTCCGAAACAGGAGGTTAAAGGTGCTGATTCTCCAAATAGGGAGATGGTTAGTAGAGGGGCTGGAATGGCGAACCCGAGCACAAGGAGAGGAGACATCAGGTGCGTTTGAGAAACCTTTCCCGATCACACGGTGTACCATCTTCTGGGTTTCCCACGCATGTTTTCGAAGTAGGAAGATGCCCTTGAACCTGGAGATTTGGGACCCACGGCATGGGTACAACACAGTATGACTTTAAAGGGTCTGCGTTTGCTCACCCAAGCTCACCAATCCTCTCAGCCCCAAGAGTGTCCAGCCTCATGTCTCATCCAGCTGTGGGTCTAGATATGGTCAATCCAGGTTGCATCAGAGCCCCTGAACGGATTTTGTAAGAATTTCTCTCTCTTTCACTGTCTTTGTTTTATGGGTTTTTTTTAAGTAATCTATTTTTATAATGGGGTTTAGCTGCTTTTCACTGCTGTGTTTATGCCGCTTTACACCCTCTTGATTCACTTCCAGAGAGAGATCAATACCTAGGTTTTAAGACTCTTACTAGTCAGATATATTCTTGGGCGGTGAATAGGGGCTGTTGAGTCCAGTTCACTGAGCAGGGAGTAGGTCTTGTCTATTACATATTTGGCTTGTGGAACGGTATCTGAGCTAATTTCAAACCCTTGTTTTATGCATCACCCCACCTCACCTTTCCCGTTAAGCAGCCATAGTGTGTTTTCTAAATGTGTGACTCTGTTCTGTTTTGTAATTCCGTTCAAGTGTGGCGATTTTGACATTCCCTCTATAAGTGATATCTTAGGATAAGTGTCTTTTTCTCTGTGACTTATTTCACTGAGAGTCATCGTACCTAAATCCACTCATCCTGCTGCTACTAGCCTTATGACATTGATTTCATGGCTGAGTGATATTCCATTGTGCCTAAGTACCACAACTTCTTTATCCATTTTTCGCTTTCCTGGGATATTGAAGGTGTACCGAAGTGGAGGTTCTTGGAAACAGAGCAGCCCTAAACTTTGGGGTGCCTGTGTCTTGTTGATTTTTAGGTTTCCCGATTTATATGCCCATGAGTGGAAGTGCCCTATGCTCTCGAAGCTGTGCTTATTACATGTTTCAGGACACACCGTACACTTCTCCAGAGTGGCTGTTGGCAATTTACAGCCCGCCCATCAGCGTAGCAAGGCTCCCATGTCTCCATGGCCTGTCCTGCATTTCTGGTTTTTACACTTTTTTCAGCATGGCCCTTTTGACCGATGGCAAGCGAGACTTCTTTGTAGCGCTGATTTGCCTTTCCGGCTTGCCTGGTTGGCCAAAAAGGGCGTATGCGTTTTTTCCTGAATATATTCAGGAAAAAACGCATACGCCCTTTTTGGCCAAGGGCATCATTGTCAACGCTTTGCCGCTTTTCATGTGCTTTCAAGGCGAGTCGAGCCTGCCTCCTGAAACCTGTTTCCTGCAATTCTGCCTTGCTTTCCAATCCTCCTCGTTGCCTTCCCTCAATATATTTGTGGACGAGAGTTATCATTTATAACTCTGCAGGTTTGTGAGTTGCAGTGCCCCTGAGCTCCATTTGTCAACTCGCTTTTTTGGGAGCTGGCCGCCAAAGCGCAGGATTGCTTCAGGCCGTATTCTGGTTCCCGGGGGCAGGCTGAGCCTGTGGCTCATTCTTCTTCCTGATGGGAAAATAGAGTGACCTGTGCCTGTCCCAACACCTAGAGCTAGTCTCTCATTGGTTCCCCCTCTTCCCGTTCATCCTCAGGCCAAATTGCGACCTGTCCGAAACAGGAGGTTAAAGGTGCTGATTTTCCAAGTAGGGAGATTGTTAGTAGAGGGGCTGGAATGGCGAACCCGAGCACAAGGAGAGGAGACATCAGGTGCGTTTGAGAAACCTTTCCCGATCACACGGTGTACCATCTTCTGGGTTTCCCACGCATGTTTTCGATGTCGGAAGATGCCCTTGAACCTGGAGATTTGGGACCCATGGCATGGGTACCACGCAGTATGACGTTAAAGGGTCTGCGTTTGCTCACCCAAGCTCACCAATCCTCTCAGCCCCAAGAGTGTCCAGCCTCATGTCTCATCCAGCTGTGGGTCTAGATATGGTCAGTCCAGGTTGCATCAGAGCCCCTGAACGGATTTTGTAAGAATTTCTCTCTCTTTCACTGTCTTTGTTTTATGGGGTTTATTTTAAGTAATCTATTTTTATAATGGGGTTTAGCTGCTTTTCACTGCTGTGTTTATGCCGCTTTACACCCTCTTGATGCACTTCCAGAGAGAGATCAATACCTAGGTTTTAAGACTCTTACTAGTCAGATATATTCTTGGGCGGTGAATAGGGGCTGTTGAGTCCAGTTCACTGAGCAGGGAGTAGGTCTTGTCTATTACATATTCGGCTTGTGGAACGGTATCTGAGCTAATTTCAAACCCTTGTTTTATGCATCACCCCGCCTCACCTTTCCCGTTAAGCAGCCATAGTGTGTTTTCTAAATGTGTGACTCTGTTCTGTTTTGTAATTCCGTTCAAGTGTGGCGATTTTGACATTCCCTCTATAAGTGATAACTTAGGATATGTGTCTTTTTCTCTGTGACTTATTTCACTGAGAGTCATCGTACCTAAATCCACTCATCCTGCTGCTACTAGCCTTATGACATTGATTTCATGGCTGAGTGATATTCCATTGTGCCTAAGTACCACAACTTCTTTATCCATTTTTCGCTTTCCTGGGATATTGAAGGTGTACCGAAGTGGAGGTTCTTGGAAACAGAGCAGCCCTAAACTTTGGGGTGCCTGTGTCTTGTTGATTTTTAGGTTTCCCGATTTATACGCCCATGAGTGGAAGTGCCCTATGCTCTCTAAGCTGTGCTTATTACATGTTTCAGGACACACCGTACACTTCTCCAGAGTGGCTGTTGGCAATTTACAGCCCGCCCATCAGCGTAGCAAGGCTCCCATGTCTCCATGGCCTGTCCTGCATTTCTGGTCTTTACACTTTTTTCAGCATGGCCCTTTGGACCGATGGCAAGCGAGACTTCTTTGTAGCGCTGATTTGCCTTTCCGGCTTGCCTGGTTGGCCAAAAAGGGCGTATGCGTTTTTTCCTGAATATATTCAGGAAAAACCGCATACGCCCTTTTTGGCCAAGGGCATCATTGTCAACGCTTTGCCGCTTTTCGTGTGCTTTCAAGGCGAGTCGAGTCTGCCTCCTGAAACCTGTTTCCTGCAATTCTGCCTTGCTTTCCAATCCTCCTCGTTGCCTTCCCTCAATATATTTGTGGACGAGAGTTATCATTTATAACTCTGCAGGTTTGTGAGTTGCAGTGCCCCTGAGCTCCATTTGTCAACTCGCTTTTTTGGGAGCTGGCCGCCAAAGCGCAGGATTGCTTCAGGCCGTATTCTGGTTCCGGGGGCAGGCTGAGCCTGTGGCTCATTCTTCTTCCTGATGGGAAAATAGAGTGACCTGTGCCTGTCCCAACACCTAGAGCTGGTCTCTCTTTGGTTCCCCCTCTTCCCGTTCATCGTCAGGCCAAATTGCGACCTGTCCGAAACAGGAGGTTAAAGGTGCTGATTCTCCAAGTAGGGAGATGGTTAGTAGAGCGGCTGGAATGGCGAACCCGAGCACAAGGAGAGGAGACATGAGGTGCGTTTGAGAAACCTTTCCCGATCACACGGTGTACCATCTTCTGGGTTTCCCACGCATGTTTTCGATGTAGGAAGATGCCCTTGAACCTGGAGATTTGGGACCCACGGCATGGGTACCACGCAGTATGACTTTAAAGGGTCTGCGTTTGCTCACCCAAGCTCACCAATCCTCTCAGCCCCAAGAGTGTCCAGCCTCATGTCTCATCCAGCTGTGGGTCTAGATATGGTCAATCCAGGTTGCATCAGAGCCCCTGAACGGATTTTGTAAGAATTTCTCTCTCTTTCACTGTCTTTGTTTTATGGGGTTTATTTTAAGTAATCTATTTTTATAATGGGGTTTAGCTGCTTTTCACTGCTGTGTTTATGCCGCTTTACACCCTCTTGATGCACTTCCAGAGAGAGATCAATACCTAGGTTTTAAGACTCTTACTAGTCAGATATATTCTTGGGCGGTGAATAGGGGCTGTTGAGTCCAGTTCACTGAGCAGGGAGTAGGTCTTGTCTATTACATATTTGGCTTGTGGAACGGTATCTGAGCTAATTTCAAACCCTTGTTTTATGCATCACCCCACCTCACCTTTCCCGTTAAGCAGCCATAGTGTGTTTTCTAAATGTGTGACTCTGTTCTGTTTTGTAATTCCGTTCAAGTGTGGCGATTTTGACATTCCCTCTATAAGTGATATCTTAGGATAAGTGTCTTTTTCTCTGTGACTTATTTCACTGAGAGTCATCGTACCTAAATCCACTCATCCTGCTGCTACTAGCCTTATGACATTGATTTCATGGCTGAGTGATATTCCATTGTGCCTAAGTACCACAACTTCTTTATCCATTTTTCGCTTTCCTGGGATATTGAAGGTGTACCGAAGTGGAGGTTCTTGGAAACAGAGTAGCCCTAAACTTTGGGGTGCCTGTGTCTTGTTGATTTTTAGGTTTCCCGATTTATACGCCCATGAGTGGAAGTGCCCTATGCTCTCTAAGCTGTGCTTATTACATGTTTCAGGACACACCGTACACTTCTCCAGAGTGGCTGTTGGCAATTTACAGCCCGCCCATCAGCGTAGCAAGGCTCCCATGTCTCCATGGCCTGTCCTGCATTTCTGGTTTTTACACTTTTTTCAGCATGGCCCTTTGGACCGATGGCAAGCGAGACTTCTTTGTAGCGCTGATTTGCCTTTCCGGCTTGCCTGGTTGGCCAAAAAGGGCGTATGCGTTTTTTCCTGAATATATTCAGGAAAAACCGCATACGCCCTTTTTGGCCAAGGGCATCATTGTCAACGCTTTGCCGCTTTTCATGTGCTTTCAAGGCGAGTCGAGCCTGCCTCCTGAAACCTGTTTCCTGCAATTCTGCCTTGCTTTCCAATCCTCCTCGTTGCCTTCCCTCAATATATTTGTGGACGAGAGTTATCATTTATAACTCTGCAGGTTTGTGAGTTGCAGTGCCCCTGAGCTCCATTTGTCAACTCGCTTTTTTGGGAGCTGGCCGCCAAAGCGCAGGATTGCTTCAGGCCGTATTCTGGTTCCCGGGGGCAGGCTGAGCCTGTGGCTCATTCTTCTTCCTGATGGGAAAATAGAGTGACCTGTGCCTGTCCCAACACCTAGAGCTAGTCTCTCATTGGTTCCCCCTCTTCCCGTTCATCCTCAGGCCAAATTGCGACCTGTCCGAAACAGGAGGTTAAAGGTGCTGATTCTCCAAGTAGGGAGATTGTTAGTAGAGGGGCTGGAATGGCGAACCCGAGCACAAGGAGAGGAGACATCAGGTGCGTTTGAGAAACCTTTCCCGATCACACGGTGTACCATCTTCTGGGTTTCCCACGCATGTTTTAATGTAGGAAGATGCCCTTGTACCTGGAGATTTGAGACCCATGGGGTGGGTACCCCGCGGTGTTACTTTAAAGTATCTGCGTTTGCTCACCCAACCTCACCAATCCTCTCAGCCCCAAGAGTGTCCAGCCTTATGTCTCATCCAGCTGTGGGTCTAGCTATGGTCAATCCAGGTTGCATCAGAGACCCTGAACGGATTTTGTAAAATTTCTCTCTCTTTCACTGTCT
Source organism: Eubalaena glacialis (assembly GCF_028564815.1). Classification (NCBI taxonomy): domain Eukaryota; kingdom Metazoa; phylum Chordata; class Mammalia; order Artiodactyla; family Balaenidae; genus Eubalaena; species Eubalaena glacialis. Next base: position 119,969,552 of record NC_083722.1, read on the forward strand.
TTGTTTTATGGGGTTTTTTTTTAAGTAATCTATTTTTATAATGGGGTTTAGCTGCTTTTCACTGCTGTGTTTATGCCGCTTTACACGCTCTTGATTCACTTCCAGAGAGAGATCAATACATAGGTTTTAAGACTCTTACTAGTCAGATATATTCTTGGGGGGTGAATAGGGGCTGTTGAGTCCAGTTCACTGAGCAGGGAGTAGGTCTTGTCTATTACATATTTGGCTTGTGGAACGGTATCTGAGCTAATTTCAAACCCTTGTTTTATGCATCACCCCGCCTCACCTTTCCCGTTAAGCAGCCATAGTGTGTTTTCTAAATGTGTGACTGTGTTCTGTTTTGTAATTCCGTTCAAGTGTGGCGATTTTGACATTCCCTCTATAAGTGATATCTTAGGATAAGTGTCTTTTTCTCTGTGACTTATTTCACTGAGAGTCATCGTACCTAAATCCACTCATCCTGCTGCTACTAGCCTTATGACATTGATTTCATGGCTGAGTGATATTCCATTGTGCCTAAGTACCACAACTTCTTTATCCATTTTTCGCTTTCCTGGGATATTGAAGGTGTACCGAAGTGGAGGTTCTTGGAAACAGAGCAGCCCTAAACTTTGGGGTGCCTGTGTCTTGTTGTTTTTTAGGTTTCCCGATTTATACGCCCATGAGTGGATGTGCCCTATGCTCTCGAAGCTGTGCTTATTACATGTTTCAGGACACACCGTACACTTCTCCAGAGTGGCTGTTGGCAATTTACAGCCCGCCCATCAGCGTAGCAAGGCTCCCATGTCTCCATGGCCTGTACTGCATTTCTGGTTTTTACACTTTTTTCAGCATGGCCCTTTTGACCGATGGCAAGCGAGACTACTTTGTAGCGCTGATTTGCCTTTCCGGCTTGCCTGGTTGGCCAAAAAGGGCGTATGCGTTTTTTCCTGAATATATTCAGGAAAAAACGCATACGCCCTTTTGGCCAAGGGCATCATTGTCAACGCTTTGCCGCTTTTCATGTGCTTTCAAGGCGAGTCGCGTCTGCCTCCTGACACCTGTTTCCTGCAATTCTACCTTGCTTGCAAATCCTCCTCGTTGCCTTCCCTCAATATATTTGTGGACGAGAGTTATCATTTATAACTCTGCAGGTTTGTGAGTTGCAGTGCCCCTGAGCTCCATTTGTCAACTCGCTTTTTTGGGAGCTGGCCGCCAAAGCGCAGGATTGCTTCAGGCCGTATTCTGGTTCCGGGGGGCAGGCTGAGCCTGTGGCTCATTCTTCTTCCTGATGGGAAAATAGAGTGACCTGTGCCTGTCCCAACACCTAGAGCTAGTCTCTCATTGGTTCCCCCTCTTCCCGTTCATCCTCAGGCCAAATTGCGACCTGTCCGAAACAGGAGTTTAAAGGTGCTGATTCTCCAAGTAGGGAGATGGTTAGTAGAGCGGCTGGAATGGCGAACCCGAGCACAAGGAGAGGAGACATGAGGTGCGTTTGAGAAACCTTTCCCGATCACACGGTGTACCATCTTCTGGGTTTCCCACGCATGTTTTCGATGTAGGAAGATGCCCTTGAACCTGGAGATTTGGGACCCACGGCATGGGTACCACGCAGTATGACTTTAAAGGGTCTGCGTTTGCTCACCCAAGCTCACCAATCCTCTCAGCCCCAAGAGTGTCCAGCCTCATGTCTCATCCAGCTGTGGGTCTAGATATGGTCAATCCAGGTTGCATCAGAGCCCCTGAACGGATTTTGTAAGAATTTCTCTCTCTTTCACTGTCTTTGTTTTATGGGGTTTATTTTAAGTAATCTATTTTTATAATGGGGTTTAGCTGCTTTTCACTGCTGTGTTTATGCCGCTTTACACCCTCTTGATGCACTTCCAGAGAGAGATCAATACCTAGGTTTTAAGACTCTTACTAGTCAGATATATTCTTGGGCGGTGAATAGGGGCTGTTGAGTCCAGTTCACTGAGCAGGGAGTAGGTCTTGTCTATTACATATTTGGCTTGTGGAACGGTATCTGAGCTAATTTCAAACCCTTGTTTTATGCATCACCCCACCTCACCTTTCCCGTTAAGCAGCCATAGTGTGTTTTCTAAATGTGTGACTCTGTTCTGTTTTGTAATTCCGTTCAAGTGTGGCGATTTTGACATTCCCTCTATAAGTGATATCTTAGGATAAGTGTCTTTTTCTCTGTGACTTATTTCACTGAGAGTCATCGTACCTAAATCCACTCATCCTGCTGCTACTAGCCTTATGACATTGATTTCATGGCTGAGTGATATTCCATTGTGCCTAAGTACCACAACTTCTTTATCCATTTTTCGCTTTCCTGGGATATTGAAGGTGTACCGAAGTGGAGGTTCTTGGAAACAGAGCAGCCCTAAACTTTGGGGTGCCTGTGTCTTGTTGTTTTTTAGGTTTCCCGATTTATACGCCCATGAGTGGATGTGCCCTATGCTCTCTAAGCTGTGCTTATTACATGTTTCAGGACACACCGTACACTTCTCCAGAGTGGCTGTTGGCAATTTACAGCCCGCCCATCAGCGTAGCAAGGCTCCCATGTCTCCATGGCCTGTCCTGCATTTCTGGTTTTTACACTTTTTTCAGCATGGCCCTTTTGACTGATGGCAAGCGAGACTTCTTTGTAGCGCTGATTTGCCTTTCCGGCTTGCCTGGTTGGCCAAAAAGGGCGTATGCCTTTTTTCCTGAATATATTCAGGAAAAAACGCATACGCCCTTTTGGCCAAGGGCATCATTGTCAACGCTTTGCCGCTTTTCATGTGCTTTCAAGGCGAGTCGAGCCTGCCTCCTGACACCTGTTTCCTGCAATTCTGCCTTGCTTTCAAATCCTCCTCGTTGCCTTCCCTCAATATATTTGTGGACGAGAGTTATCATTTATAACTCTGCAGGTTTGTGAGTTGCAGTGCCCCTGAGCTCCATTTGTCAACTCGCTTTTTTGGGAGCTGGCCGCCAAAGCGCAGGATTGCTTCAGGCCGTATTCTGGTTCCCGGGGGCAGGCTGAGCCTATGGCTCATTCTTCTTCCTGATGGGAAAATAGAGTGACCTGTGCCTGTCCCAACACCTAGAGCTAGTCTCTCATTGGTTCCCCCCCTTCCCGTTCATCCTCAGGCCAAATTGCGACCTGTCCGAAACAGGAGGTTAAAGGTGCTGATTCTCCAAGTAGGGAGATTGTTAGTAGAGGGGCTGGAATGGCGAACCCGAGCACAAGGAGAGGAGACATCAGGTGCGTTTGAGAAACCTTTCTCGATCACACGGTGTACCATCTTCTGGGTTTCCCACGCATGTTTCCGATGTCGGAAGATGCCCTTGAACCTGGAGATTTGGGACCCACGGCATGGGTACCACGCAGTATGACTTTAAAGGGTCTGCGTTTGCTCACCCAAGCTCACCAATCCTCTCAGCCCCAAGAGTGTCCAGCCTCATGTCTCATCCAGCTGTGGGTCTAGATATGGTCAATCCAGGTTGCATCAGAGCCCCTGAACGGATTTTGTAAGAATTTCTCTCTCTTTCACTGTCTTTGTTTTATGGGGTTTATTTTAAGTAATCTATTTTTATAATGGGGTTTAGCTGCTTTTCACTGCTGTGTTTATGCCGCTTTACACCCTCTTGATTCACTTCCAGAGAGAGATCAATACCTAGGTTTTAAGACTCTTACTAGTCAGATATATTCTTGGGCGGTGAATAGGGGCTGTTGAGTCCAGTTCACTGAGCAGGGAGTAGGTCTTGTCTATTACATATTTGGCTTGTGGAACGGTATCTGAGCTAATTTCAAACCCTTGTTTTATGCATCACCCCGCCTCACTTTTCCCGTTAAGCAGCCATAGTGTGTTTTCTAAATGTGTGACTCTGTTCTGTTTTGTAATTCCGTTCAAGTGTGGCGATTTTGACATTCCCTCTATAAGTGATATCTTAGGATAAGTGTCTTTTTCTCTGTGACTTATTTCACTGAGAGTCATCGTACCTAAATCCACTCATCCTGCTGCTACTAGCCTTATGACATTGATTTCATGGCTGAGTGATATTCCATTGTGCCTAAGTACCACAACTTCTTTATCCATTTTTCGCTTTCCTGGGATATTGAAGGTGTAGCGAAGTGGAGGTTCTTGGAAACAGAGCAGCCCTAAACTTTGGGGTGCCTGTGTCTTGTTGTTTTTTAGGTTTCCCGATTTATACACCCATGAGTGGATGTGCCCTATGCTCTCTAAGCTGTGCTTATTACATGTTTCAGGACACACCGTACACTTCTCCAGAGTGGCTGTTGGCAATTTACAGCCCGCCCATCAGCGTAGCAAGGCTCCCATGTCTCCATGGCCTGTCCTGCATTTCTGGTTTTTACACTTTTTTCAGCATGGCCCTTTTGACCGATGGCAAGCGAGACTTCTTTGTAGCGCAGATTTGCCTTTCCGGCTTGCCTGGTTGGCCAAAAAGGGCGTATGCGTTTTTTCCTGAATATATTCAGGAAAAACCGCATACGCCCTTTTTGGCCAAGGGCATCATTGTCAACGCTTTGCCGCTTTTCATGTGCTTTCAAGGCGAGTCGAGTCTGCCTCCTGACACCTGTTTCCTGCAATTCTGCCTTGCTTGCAAATCCTCCTCGTTGCCTTCCCTCAATATATTTATGGACGAGAGTTATCATTTATAACTCTGCAGGTTTGTGAGTTGCAGTGCCCCTGAGCTCCATTTGTCAACTCGCTTTTTTGGGAGCTGGCCGCCAAAGCGCAGGATTGCTTCAGGCCGTATTCTGGTTCCGGGGGCAGGCTGAGCCTGTGGCTCATTCTTCTTCCTGATGGGAAAATAGAGTGACCTGTGCCTGTCCCAACACCTAGAGCTAGTCTCTCTTTGGTTCCCCCTCTTCCCGTTCATCCTCAGGCCAAATTGCGACCTGTCCGAAACAGGAGGTTAAAGGTGCTGATTCTCCAAGTAGGGAGATGGTTAGTAGAGCGGCTGGAATGGCGAACCCGAGCACAAGGAGAGGAGACATGAGGTGCGTTTGAGAAACCTTTCCCGATCACACGGTGTACCATCTTCTGGGTTTCCCACGCATGTTTTCGATGTAGGAAGATGCCCTTGAACCTGGAGATTTGGGACCCACGGCATGGGTACCACGCAGTATGACGTTAAAGGGTCTGCGTTTGCTCACCCAAGCTCACCAATCCTCTCAGCCCCAAGAGTGTCCAGCCTCATGTCTCATCCAGCTGTGGGTCTAGATATGGTCAATCCAGGTTGCATCAGAGCCCCTGAACGGATTTTGTAAGAATTTCTCTCTCTTTCACTGTCTTTGTTTTATGGGGTTTATTTTAAGTAATCTATTTTTATAATGGGGTTTAGCTGCTTTTCACTGCTGTGTTTATGCCGCTTTACACCCTCTTGATGCACTTCCAGAGAGAGATCAATACCTAGGTTTTAAGACTCTTACTAGTCAGATATATTCTTGGGCGGTGAATAGGGGCTGTTGAGTCCAGTTCACTGAGCAGGGAGTAGGTCTTGTCTATTACATATTTGGCTTGTGGAACGGTATCTGAGCTAATTTCAAACCCTTGTTTTATGCATCACCCCACCTCACCTTTCCCGTTAAGCAGCCATAGTGTGTTTTCTAAATGTGTGACTCTGTTCTGTTTTGTAATTCCGTTCAAGTGTGGCGATTTTGACATTCCCTCTATAAGTGATATCTTAGGATAAGTGTCTTTTTCTCTGTGACTTATTTCACTGAGAGTCATCGTACCTAAATCCACTCATCCTGCTGCTACTAGCCTTATGACATTGATTTCATGGCTGAGTGATATTCCATTGTGCCTAAGTACCACAACTTCTTTATCCATTTTTCGCTTTCCTGGGATATTGAAGGTGTAGCGAAGTGGAGGTTCTTGGAAACAGAGCAGCCCTAAACTTTGGGGTGCCTGTGTCTTGTTGATTTTTAGGTTTCCCGATTTATACGCCCATGAGTGGAAGTGCCCTATGCTCTCTAAGCTGTGCTTATTACATATTTCAGGAAACACCGTACACTTCTCCAGAGTGGCTGTTGGCAATTTACAGCCCGCCCATCAGCGTAGCAAGGCTCCCATGTCTCCATGGCCTGTCCTGCATTTCTGGTTTTTACACTTTTTTCAGCATGGCCCTTTGGACCGATGGCAAGCGAGACTTCTTTGTAGCGCTGATTTGCCTTTCCGGCTTGCCTGGTTGGCCAAAAAGGGCGTATGCGTTTTTTCCTGAATATATTCAGGAAAAACCGCATACGCCCTTTTTGGCCAAGGGCATCATTGTCAACGCTTTGCCGCTTTTCGTGTGCTTTCAAGGCGAGTCGAGTCTGCCTCCTGAAACCTGTTTCCTGCAATTCTGCCTTGCTTTCAAATCCTCCTCGTTGCCTTCCCTCAATATATTTGTGGACGAGAGTTATCATTTATAACTCTGCAGGTTTGTGAGTTGCAGTGCCCCTGAGCTCCATTTGTCAACTCGCTTTTTTGGGAGCTGGCCGCCAAAGCGCAGGATTGCTTCAGGCCGTATTCTGGTTCCGGGGGGCAGGCTGAGCCTGTGGCTCATTCTTCTTCCTGATGGGAAAATAGAGTGACCTGTGCCTGTCCCAACACCTAGAGCTAGTCTCTCATTGGTTCCCCCTCTTCCCGTTCATCCTCAGGCCAAATTGCGACCTGTCCGAAACAGGAGGTTAAAGGTGCTGATTCTCCAAGTAGGGAGATGGTTAGTAGAGCGGCTGGAATGGCGAACCCGAGCACAAGGAGAGGAGACATGAGGTGCGTTTGAGAAACCTTTCCCGATCACACGGTGTACCATCTTCTGGGTTTCCCACGCATGTTTTCGAGGTAGGAAGATGCCCTTGAACCTGGAGATTTGGGACCCACGGCATGGGTACCACGCAGTATGACTTTAAAGGGTCTGCGTTTGCTCACCCAAGCTCACCAATCCTCTCAGCCCCAAGAGTGTCCAGCCTCATGTCTCATCCAGCTGTGGGTCTAGATATGGTCAATCCAGGTTGCATCAGAGCCCCTGAACGGATTTTGTAAGAATTTCTCTCTCTTTCACTGTCTTTGTTTTATGGGGTTTATTTTAAGTAATCTATTTTTATAATGGGGTTTAGCTGCTTTTCACTGCTGTGTTTATGCCGCTTTACACCCTCTTGATGCACTTCCAGAGAGAGATCAATACCTAGGTTTTAAGACTCTTACTAGTCAGATATATTCTTGGGCGGTGAATAGGGGCTGTTGAGTCCAGTTCACTGAGCAGGGAGTAGGTCTTGTCTATTACATATTTGGCTTGTGGAACGGCATCTGAGCTAATTTCAAACCCTTGTTTTATGCATCACCCCGCCTCACCTTTCCCGTTAAGCAGCCATAGTGTGTTTTCTAAATGTGTGACTCTGTTCTGTTTTGTAATTCCGTTCAAGTGTGGCGATTTTGACATTCCCTCTATAAGTGATATCTTAGGATAAGTGTCTTTTTCTCTGTGACTTATTTCACTGAGAGTCATCGTACCTAAATCCACTCATCCTGCTGCTACTAGCCTTATGACATTGATTTCATGGCTGAGTGATATTCCATTGTGCCTAAGTACCACAACTTCTTTATCCATTTTTCGCTTTCCTGGGATATTGAAGGTGTAGCGAAGTGGAGGTTCTTGGAAACAGAGCAGCCCTAAACTTTGGGGTGCCTGTGTCTTGTTGATTTTTAGGTTTCCCGATTTATACGCCCATGAGTGGAAGTGCCCTATGCTCTCTAAGCTGTGCTTATTACATATTTCAGGAAACACCGTACACTTCTCCAGAGTGGCTGTTGGCAATTTACAGCCCGCCCATCAGCGTAGCAAGGCTCCCATGTCTCCATGGCCTGTCCTGCATTTCTGGTTTTTACACTTTTTTCAGCATGGCCCTTTGGACCGATGGCAAGCGAGACTTCTTTGTAGCGCTGATTTGCCTTTCCGGCTTGCCTGGTTGGCCAAAAAGGGCGTATGCGTTTTTTCCTGAATATATTCAGGAAAAACCGCATACGCCCTTTTTGGCCAAGGGCATCATTGTCAACGCTTTGCCGCTTTTCGTGTGCTTTCAAGGCGAGTCGAGTCTGCCTCCTGAAACCTGTTTCCTGCAATTCTGCCTTGCTTTCAAATCCTCCTCGTTGCCTTCCCTCAATATATTTGTGGACGAGAGTTATCATTTATAACTCTGCAGGTTTGTGAGTTGCAGTGCCCCTGAGCTCCATTTGTCAACTCGCTTTTTTGGGAGCTGGCCGCCAAAGCGCAGGATTGCTTCAGGCCGTATTCTGGTTCCGGGGGGCAGGCTGAGCCTGTGGCTCATTCTTCTTCCTGATGGGAAAATAGAGTGACCTGTGCCTGTCCCAACACCTAGAGCTAGTCTCTCATTGGTTCCCCCTCTTCCCGTTCATCCTCAGGCCAAATTGCGACCTGTCCGAAACAGGAGGTTAAAGGTGCTGATTCTCCAAGTAGGGAGATGGTTAGTAGAGCGGCTGGAATGGCGAACCCGAGCACAAGGAGAGGAGACATGAGGTGCGTTTGAGAAACCTTTCCCGATCACACGGTGTACCATCTTCTGGGTTTCCCACGCATGTTTTCGAGGTAGGAAGATGCCCTTGAACCTGGAGATTTGGGACCCACGGCATGGGTACCACGCAGTATGACTTTAAAGGGTCTGCGTTTGCTCACCCAAGCTCACCAATCCTCTCAGCCCCAAGAGTGTCCAGCCTCATGTCTCATCCAGCTGTGGGTCTAGATATGGTCAATCCAGGTTGCATCAGAGCCCCTGAACGGATTTTGTAAGAATTTCTCTCTCTTTCACTGTCTTTGTTTTATGGGGTTTATTTTAAGTAATCTATTTTTATAATGGGGTTTAGCTGCTTTTCACTGCTGTGTTTATGCCGCTTTACACCCTCTTGATGCACTTCCAGAGAGAGATCAATACCTAGGTTTTAAGACTCTTACTAGTCAGATATATTCTTGGGCGGTGAATAGGGGCTGTTGAGTCCAGTTCACTGAGCAGGGAGTAGGTCTTGTCTATTACATATTTGGCTTGTGGAACGGTATCTGAGCTAATTTCAAACCCTTGTTTTATGCATCACCCCGCCTCACCTTTCCCGTTAAGCAGCCATAGTGTGTTTTCTAAATGTGTGACTCTGTTCTGTTTTGTAATTCCGTTCAAGTGTGGCGATTTTGACATTCCCTCTATAAGTGATATCTTAGGATAAGTGTCTTTTTCTCTGTGACTTATTTCACTGAGAGTCATCGTACCTAAATCCACTCATCCTGCTGCTACTAGCCTTATGACATTGATTTCATGGCTGAGTGATATTCCATTGTGCCTAAGTACCACAACTTCTTTATCCATTTTTCGCTTTCCTGGGATATTGAAGGTGTACCGAAGTGGAGGTTCTTGGAAACAGAGCAGCCCTAAACTTTGGGGTGCCTGTGTCTTGTTGTTTTTTAGGTTTCCCCGATTTATACGCCCATGAGTGGATGTGCCCTATGCTCTCTAAGCTGTGCTTATTACATGTTTCAGGACACACCGTACACTTCTCCAGAGTGGCTCTTGGCAATTTACAGCCCGCCCATCAGCGTAGCAAGGCTCCCATGTCTCCATGGCCTGTCCTGCATTTCTGGTTTTTACACTTTTTTCAGCATGGCCCTTTGGACCGATGGCAAGCGAGACTTCTTTGTAGCGCTGATTTGCCTTTCCGGCTTGCCTGGTTGGCCAAAAAGGGCGTATGCGTTTTTTCCTGAATATATTCAGGAAAAAACGCATACGCCCTTTTTGGCCAAGGGCATCATTGTCAACGCTTTGCCGCTTTTCATGTGCTTTCAAGGCGAGTCGAATCTGCCTCCTGACACCTGTTTCCTGCAATTCTGCCTTGCTTGCAAATCCTCCTCGTTGCCTTCCCTCAATATATTTGTGGACGAGAGTTATCATTTATAACTCTGCAGGTTTGTGAGTTGCAGTGCCCCTGAGCTCCATTTGTCAACCCGCTTTTTTGGGAGCTGGCCGCCAAAGCGCAGGATTGCTTCAGGCCGTATTCTGGTTCCGGGGGGCAGGCTGAGCCTGTGGCTCATTCTTCTTCCTGATGGGAAAATAGAGTGACCTGTGCCTGTCCCAACACCTAGAGCTAGTCTCTCATTGGTTCCCCCTCTTCCCGTTCATCCTCAGGCCAAATTGCGACCTGTCCGAAACAGGAGGTTAAAGGTGCTGATTCTCCAAGTAGGGAGATGGTTAGTAGAGGGGCTGGAATGGCGAACCCGAGCACAAGGAGAGGAGACATGAGGTGCGTTTGAGAAACCTTTCCCGATCACACGGTGTACCATCTTCTGGGTTTCCCACGCATGTTTTCGATGTAGGAAGATGCCCTTGAACCTGGAGATTTGGGACCCACGGCATGAGTACCACGCAGTATGACTTTAAAGGGTCTGCGTTTGCTCACCCAAGCTCACCAATCCTCTCAGCCCCAAGAGTGTCCAGCCTTATGTCTCATCCAGCTGTGGGTCTAGATATGGTCAATCCAGGTTGCATCAGAGCCCCTGAACGGATTTTGTAAAATTTCTCTCTCTTTCACTGTCTTTGTTTTATGGGGTTTTTTTTTAAAGTAATCTATTTTTATAATGGGGTTTAGCTGCTTTTCACTGCTGTGTTTATGCCGCTTTACACGCTCTTGATTCACTTCCAGAGAGAGATCAATACATAGGTTTTAAGACTCTTACTAGTCAGATATATTCTTGGGCGGTGAATAGGGGCTGTTGAGTCCAGTTCACTGAGCAGGGAGTAGGTCTTGTCTATTACATATTTGGCTTGTGGAACGGTATCTGATCTAATTTCAAACCCTTGTTTTATGCATCACCCCGCCTCACCTTTCCCGTTAAGCAGCCATAGTGTGTTTTCTAAATGTGTGACTCTGTTCTGTTTTGTAATTCCGTTCAAGTGTGGCGATTTTGACATTCCCTCTATAAGTGATATCTTAGGTTAAGTGTCTTTTTCTCTGTGACTTATTTCACTGAGAGTCATCGTACCTAAATCCACTCATCCTGCTGCTACTAGCCTTATGACATTGATTTCATGGCTGAGTGATATTCCATTGTGCCTAAGTACCACAACTTCTTTATCCATTTTTCGCTTTCCTGGGATATTGAAGGTGTACCGAAGTGGAGGTTCTTGGAAACAGAGCAGCCCTAAACTTTGGGGTGCCTGTGTCTTGTTGTTTTTTAGGTTTCCCGATTTATACGCCCATGAGTGGATGTGCCCTATGCTCTCTAAGCTGTGCTTATTACATGTTTCAGGACACACCGTACACTTCTCCAGAGTGGCTGTTGGCAATTTACAGCCCGCCCATCAGCGTAGCAAGGCTCCCATGTCTCCATGGCCTGTCCTGCATTTCTGGTTTTTACACTTTTTTCAGCATGGCCCTTTTGACCGATGGCAAGCGAGACTTCTTTGTAGCGCTGATTTGCCTTTCGGCTTGCCTGGTTGGCCAAAAAGGGCGTATGCGTTTTTTCCTGAATATATTCAGGAAAAAACGCATACGCCCTTTTTGGCCAAGGGCATCATTGTCAACGCTTTGCCGCTTTTCATGTGCTTTCAAGGCGAGTCGAGTCTGCCTCCTGACACCTGTTTCCTGCAATTCTGCCTTGCTTGCAAATCCTCCTCGTTGCCTTCCCTCAATATATTTGTGGACGAGAGTTATCATTTATAACTCTGCAGGTTTGTGAGTTGCAGTGCCCCTGAGCTCCATTTGTCAACTCGCTTTTTTGGGAGCTGGCCGCCAAAGCGCAGGATTGCTTCAGGCCGTATTCTGGTTCCGGGGGCAGGCTGAGCCTGTGGCTCATTCTTCTTCCTGATGGGAAAATAGAGTGACCTGTGCCTGTCCCAACACCTAGAGCTAGTCTCTCATTGGTTCCCCCTCTTCCCGTTCATCCTCAGGCCAAATTGCGACCTGTCCGAAACAGGAGGTTAAAGGTGCTGATTCTCCAAGTAGGGAGATGGTTAGTAGAGGGGCTGGAATGGCGAACCCGAGCACAAGGAGAGGAGACATCAGGTGCGTTTGAGAAACCTTTCCCGATCACACGGTGTACCATCTTCTGGGTTTCCCACGCATGTTTTCGATGTCGGAAGATGCCCTTGAACCTGGAGATTTGGGACCCACGGCATGGGTACCACGCAGTATGACTTTAAATGGTCTGCGTTTGCTCACCCAAGCTCACCAATCCTCTCAGCCCCAAGAGTGTCCAGCCTCATGTCTCATCCAGCTGTGGGTCTAGATATGGTCAATCCAGGTTGCATCAGAGCCCCTGAACGGATTTTGTAAGAATTTCTCTCTCTTTCACTGTCTTTGTTTTATGGGGTTTATTTTAAGTAATCTATTTTTATAATGGGGTTTAGCTGCTTTTCACTGCTGTGTTTATGCCGCTTTACACCCTCTTGATGCACTTCCAGAGAGAGATCAATACCTAGGTTTTAAGACTCTTACTAGTCAGATATATTCTTGGGCGGTGAATAGGGGCTGTTGAGTCCAGTTCACTGAGCAGGGAGTAGGTCTTGTCTATTACATATTTGGCTTGTGGAACGGTATCTGAGCTAATTTCAAACCCTTGTTTTATGCATCACCCCGCCTCACCTTTCCCGTTAAGCAGCCATAGTGTGTTTTCTAAATGTGTGACTCTGTTCTGTTTTGTAATTCCGTTCAAGTGTGGCGATTTTGACATTCCCTCTATAAGTGATATCTTAGGATAAGTGTCTTTTTCTCTGTGACTTATTTCACTGAGAGTCATCGTACCTAAATCCACTCATCCTGCTGCTACTAGCCTTATGACATTGATTTCATGGCTGAGTGATATTCCATTGTGCCTAAGTACCACAACTTCTTTATCCATTTTTCGCTTTCCTGGGATATTGAAGGTGTAGCGAAGTGGAGGTTCTTGGAAACAGAGCAGCCCTAAACTTTGGGGTGCCTGTGTCTTGTTGTTTTTTAGGTTTCCCGATTTATACACCCATGAGTGGATGTGCCCTATGCTCTCTAAGCTGTGCTTATTACATGTTTCAGGACACACCGTACACTTCTCCAGAGTGGCTGTTGGCAATTTACAGCCCGCCCATCAGCGTAGCAAGGCTCCCATGTCTCCATGGCCTGTCCTGCATTTCTGGTTTTTACACTTTTTTCAGCATGGCCCTTTTGACCGATGGCAAGCGAGACTTCTTTGTAGCGCAGATTTGCCTTTCCGGCTTGCCTGGTTGGCCAAAAAGGGCGTATGCGTTTTTTCCTGAATATATTCAGGAAAAACCGCATACGCCCTTTTTGGCCAAGGGCATCATTGTCAACGCTTTGCCGCTTTTCATGTGCTTTCAAGGCGAGTCGAGTCTGCCTCCTGACACCTGTTTCCTGCAATTCTGCCTTGCTTGCAAATCCTCCTCGTTGCCTTCCCTCAATATATTTGTGGACGAGAGTTATCATTTATAACTCTGCAGGTTTGTGAGTTGCAGTGCCCCTGAGCTCCATTTGTCAACTCGCTTTTTTGGGAGCTGCCCGCCAAAGCGCAGGATTGCTTCAGGCCGTATTCTGGTTCCGGGGGCAGGCTGAGCCTGTGGCTCATTCTTCTTCCTGATGGGAAAATAGAGTGACCTGTGCCTGTCCCAACACCTAGAGCTAGTCTCTCATTGGTTCCCCCTCTTCCCGTTCATCCTCAGGCCAAATTGCGACCTGTCCGAAACAGGAGGTTAAAGGTGCTGATTCTCCAAGTAGGGAGATGGTTAGTAGAGGGGCTGGAATGGCGAACCCGAGCACAAGGAGAGGAGACATCAGGTGCGTTTGAGAAACCTTTCCCGATCACACGGTGTACCATCTTCTGGGTTTCCCACGCATGTTTTCGATGTCGGAAGATGCCCTTGAACCTGGAGATTTGGGACCCACGGCATGGGTACCACGCAGTATGACTTTAAATGGTCTGCGTTTGCTCACCCAAGCTCACCAATCCTCTCAGCCCCAAGAGTGTCCAGCCTCATGTCTCATCCAGCTGTGGGTCTAGATATGGTCAATCCAGGTTGCATCAGAGCCCCTGAACGGATTTTGTAAGAATTTCTCTCTCTTTCACTGTCTTTGTTTTATGGGGTTTATTTTAAGTAATCTATTTTTATAATGGGGTTTAGCTGCTTTTCACTGCTGTGTTTATGCCGCTTTACACCCTCTTGATGCACTTCCAGAGAGAGATCAATACCTAGGTTTTAAGACTCTTACTAGTCAGATATATTCTTGGGCGGTGAATAGGGGCTGTTGAGTCCAGTTCACTGAGCAGGGAGTAGGTCTTGTCTATTACATATTTGGCTTGTGGAACGGTATCTGAGCTAATTTCAAACCCTTGTTTTATGCATCACCCCGCCTCACCTTTCCCGTTAAGCAGCCATAGTGTGTTTTCTAAATGTGTGACTCTGTTCTGTTTTGTAATTCCGTTCAAGTGTGGCGATTTTGACATTCCCTCTATAAGTGATATCTTAGGATAAGTGTCTTTTTCTCTGTGACTTATTTCACTGAGAGTCATCGTACCTAAATCCACTCATCCTGCTGCTACTAGCCTTATGACATTGATTTCATGGCTGAGTGATATTCCATTGTGCCTAAGTACCACAACTTCTTTATCCATTTTTCGCTTTCCTGGGATATTGAAGGTGTAGCGAAGTGGAGGTTCTTGGAAACAGAGCAGCCCTAAACTTTGGGGTGCCTGTGTCTTGTTGTTTTTTAGGTTTCCCGATTTATACACCCATGAGTGGATGTGCCCTATGCTCTCTAAGCTGTGCTTATTACATGTTTCAGGACACACCGTACACTTCTCCAGAGTGGCTGTTGGCAATTTACAGCCCGCCCATCAGCGTAGCAAGGCTCCCATGTCTCCATGGCCTGTCCTGCATTTCTGGTTTTTACACTTTTTTCAGCATGGCCCTTTTGACCGATGGCAAGCGAGACTTCTTTGTAGCGCAGATTTGCCTTTCCGGCTTGCCTGGTTGGCCAAAAAGGGCGTATGCGTTTTTTCCTGAATATATTCAGGAAAAACCGCATACGCCCTTTTTGGCCAAGGGCATCATTGTCAACGCTTTGCCGCTTTTCATGTGCTTTCAAGGCGAGTCGAGTCTGCCTCCTGACACCTGTTTCCTGCAATTCTGCCTTGCTTGCAAATCCTCCTCGTTGCCTTCCCTCAATATATTTGTGGACGAGAGTTATCATTTATAACTCTGCAGGTTTGTGAGTTGCAGTGCCCCTGAGCTCCATTTGTCAACTCGCTTTTTTGGGAGCTGGCCGCCAAAGCGCAGGATTGCTTCAGGCCGTATTCTGGTTCCGGGGGCAGGCTGAGCCTGTGGCTCATTCTTCTTCCTGATGGGAAAATAGAGTGACCTGTGCCTGTCCCAACACCTAGAGCTAGTCTCTCTTTGGTTCCCCCTCTTCCCGTTCATCCTCAGGCCAAATTGCGACCTGTCCGAAACAGGAGGTTAAAGGTGCTGATTCTCCAAGTAGGGAGATGGTTAGTAGAGCGGCTGGAATGGCGAACCCGAGCACAAGGAGAGGAGACATGAGGTGCGTTTGAGAAACCTTTCCCGATCACACGGTGTACCA
Organism: Eubalaena glacialis; assembly: GCF_028564815.1. NCBI lineage: Eukaryota > Metazoa > Chordata > Mammalia > Artiodactyla > Balaenidae > Eubalaena > Eubalaena glacialis. The sequence continues at coordinate 119,985,151 of NC_083722.1, forward strand.
TCTTCTGGGTTTCCCACGCATGTTTTCGATGTAGGAAGATGCCCTTGAACCTGGAGATTTGGGACCCACGGCATGGGTACCACGCAGTATGACGTTAAAGGGTCTGCGTTTGCTCACCCAAGCTCACCAATCCTCTCAGCCCCAAGAGTGTCCAGCCTCATGTCTCATCCAGCTGTGGGTCTAGATATGGTCAATCCAGGTTGCATCAGAGCCCCTGAACGGATTTTGTAAGAATTTCTCTCTCTTTCACTGTCTTTGTTTTATGGGGTTTATTTTAAGTAATCTATTTTTATAATGGGGTTTAGCTGCTTTTCACTGCTGTGTTTATGCCGCTTTACACCCTCTTGATGCACTTCCAGAGAGAGATCAATACCTAGGTTTTAAGACTCTTACTAGTCAGATATATTCTTGGGCGGTGAATAGGGGCTGTTGAGTCCAGTTCACTGAGCAGGGAGTAGGTCTTGTCTATTACATATTTGGCTTGTGGAACGGTATCTGAGCTAATTTCAAACCCTTGTTTTATGCATCACCCCACCTCACCTTTCCCGTTAAGCAGCCATAGTGTGTTTTCTAAATGTGTGACTCTGTTCTGTTTTGTAATTCCGTTCAAGTGTGGCGATTTTGACATTCCCTCTATAAGTGATATCTTAGGATAAGTGTCTTTTTCTCTGTGACTTATTTCACTGAGAGTCATCGTACCTAAATCCACTCATCCTGCTGCTACTAGCCTTATGACATTGATTTCATGGCTGAGTGATATTCCATTGTGCCTAAGTACCACAACTTCTTTATCCATTTTTCGCTTTCCTGGGATATTGAAGGTGTAGCGAAGTGGAGGTTCTTGGAAACAGAGCAGCCCTAAACTTTGGGGTGCCTGTGTCTTGCTGATTTTTAGGTTTCCCGATTTATACGCCTATGAGTGGAAGTGCCCTATGCTCTCTAAGCTGTGCTTATTACATATTTCAGGAAACACCGTACACTTCTCCAGAGTGGCTGTTGGCAATTTACAGCCCGCCCATCAGCGTAGCAAGGCTCCCATGTCTCCATGGCCTGTCCTGCATTTCTGGTTTTTACACTTTTTTCAGCATGGCCCTTTGGACCGATGGCAAGCGAGACTTCTTTGTAGCGCTGATTTGCCTTTCCGGCTTGCCTGGTTGGCCAAAAAGGGCGTATGCGTTTTTTCCTGAATATATTCAGGAAAAACCGCATACGCCCTTTTTGGCCAAGGGCATCATTGTCAACGCTTTGCCGCTTTTCGTGTGCTTTCAAGGCGAGTCGAGTCTGCCTCCTGAAACCTGTTTCCTGCAATTCTGCCTTGCTTTCAAATCCTCCTCGTTGCCTTCCCTCAATATATTTGTGGACGAGAGTTATCATTTATAACTCTGCAGGTTTGTGAGTTGCAGTGCCCCTGAGCTCCATTTGTCAACTCGCTTTTTTGGGAGCTGGCCGCCAAAGCGCAGGATTGCTTCAGGCCGTATTCTGGTTCCGGGGGGCAGGCTGAGCCCGTGGCTCATTCTTCTTCCTGATGGGAAAATAGAGTGACCTGTGCCTGTCCCAACACCTAGAGCTAGTCTCTCATTGGTTCCCCCTCTTCCCGTTCATCCTCAGGCCAAATTGCGACCTGTCCGAAACAGGAGGTTAAAGGTGCTGATTCTCCAAGTAGGGAGATGGTTAGTAGAGCGGCTGGAATGGCGAACCCGAGCACAAGGAGAGGAGACATGAGGTGCGTTTGAGAAACCTTTCCCGATCACACGGTGTACCATCTTCTGGGTTTCCCACGCATGTTTTCGAGGTAGGAAGATGCCCTTGAACCTGGAGATTTGGGACCCACGGCATGGGTACCACGCAGTATGACTTTAAAGGGTCTGCGTTTGCTCACCCAAGCTCACCAATCCTCTCAGCCCCAAGAGTGTCCAGCCTCATGTCTCATCCAGCTGTGGGTCTAGATATGGTCAATCCAGGTTGCATCAGAGCCCCTGAACGGATTTTGTAAGAATTTCTCTCTCTTTCACTGTCTTTGTTTTATGGGGTTTATTTTAAGTAATCTATTTTTATAATGGGGTTTAGCTGCTTTTCACTGCTGTGTTTATGCCGCTTTACACCCTCTTGATGCACTTCCAGAGAGAGATCAATACCTAGGTTTTAAGACTCTTACTAGTCAGATATATTCTTGGGCGGTGAATAGGGGCTGTTGAGTCCAGTTCACTGAGCAGGGAGTAGGTCTTGTCTATTACATATTTGGCTTGTGGAACGGTATCTGAGCTAATTTCAAACCCTTGTTTTATGCATCACCCCGCCTCACCTTTCCCGTTAAGCAGCCATAGTGTGTTTTCTAAATGTGTGACTCTGTTCTGTTTTGTAATTCCGTTCAAGTGTGGCGATTTTGACATTCCCTCTATAAGTGATATCTTAGGATAAGTGTCTTTTTCTCTGTGACTTATTTCACTGAGAGTCATCGTACCTAAATCCACTCATCCTGCTGCTACTAGCCTTATGACATTGATTTCATGGCTGAGTGATATTCCATTGTGCCTAAGTACCACAAATTCTTTATCCATTTTTCGCTTTCCTGGGATATTGAAGGTGTACCGAAGTGGAGGTTCTTGGAAACAGAGCAGCCCTAAACTTTGGGGTGCCTGTGTCTTGTTGTTTTTTAGGTTTCCCCGATTTATACGCCCATGAGTGGATGTGCCCTATGCTCTCTAAGCTGTGCTTATTACATGTTTCAGGACACACCGTACACTTCTCCAGAGTGGCTCTTGGCAATTTACAGCCCGCCCATCAGCGTAGCAAGGCTCCCATGTCTCCATGGCCTGTCCTGCATTTCTGGTTTTTACACTTTTTTCAGCATGGCCCTTTGGACCGATGGCAAGCGAGACTTCTTTGTAGCGCTGATTTGCCTTTCCGGCTTGCCTGGTTGGCCAAAAAGGGCGTATGCGTTTTTTCCTGAATATATTCAGGAAAAAACGCATACGCCCTTTTTGGCCAAGGGCATCATTGTCAACGCTTTGCCGCTTTTCATGTGCTTTCAAGGCGAGTCGAGTCTGCCTCCTGACACCTGTTTCCTGCAATTCTGCCTTGCTTGCAAATCCTCCTCGTTGCCTTCCCTCAATATATTTGTGGACGAGAGTTATCATTTATAACTCTGCAGGTTTGTGAGTTGCAGTGCCCCTGAGCTCCATTTGTCAACTCGCTTTTTTGGGAGCTGGCCGCCAAAGCGCAGGATTGCTTCAGGCCGTATTCTGGTTCCGGGGGGCAGGCTGAGCCTGTGGCTCATTCTTCTTCCTGATGGGAAAATAGAGTGACCTGTGCCTGTCCCAACACCTAGAGCTAGTCTCTCATTGGTTCCCCCTCTTCCCGTTCATCCTCAGGCCAAATTGCGACCTGTCCGAAACAGGAGGTTAAAGGTGCTGATTCTCCAAGTAGGGAGATGGTTAGTAGAGGGGCTGGAATGGCGAACCCGAGCACAAGGAGAGGAGACATGAGGTGCGTTTGAGAAACCTTTCCCGATCACACGGTGTACCATCTTCTGGGTTTCCCACGCATGTTTTCGATGTCGGAAGATGCCCTTGAACCTGGAGATTTGGGACCCACGGCATGGGTACCACGCAGTATGACTTTAAAGGGTCTGCGTTTGCTCACCCAAGCTCACCAATCCTCTCAGCCCCAAGAGTGTCCAGCCTCATGTCTCATCCAGCTGTGGGTCTAGATATGGTCAATCCAGGTTGCATCAGAGCCCCTGAACGGATTTTGTAAAATTTCTCTCTCTTTCACTGTCTTTGTTTTATGGGTTTTTTTTTTTTAAGTAATCTATTTTTATAATGGGGTTTAGCTGCTTTTCACTGCTGTGTTTATGCCGCTTTACACGCTCTTGATTCACTTCCAGAGAGAGATCAATACATAGGTTTTAAGACTCTTACTAGTCAGATATATTCTTGGGCGGTGAATAGGGGCTGTTGAGTCCAGTTCACTGAGCAGGGAGTAGGTCTTGTCTATTACATATTTGGCTTGTGGAACGGTATCTGATCTAATTTCAAACCCTTGTTTTATGCATCACCCCGCCTCACCTTTCCCGTTAAGCAGCCATAGTGTGTTTTCTAAATGTGTGACTCTGTTCTGTTTTGTAATTCCGTTCAAGTGTGGCGATTTTGACATTCCCTCTATAAGTGATATCTTAGGTTAAGTGTCTTTTTCTCTGTGACTTATTTCACTGAGAGTCATCGTACCTAAATCCACTCATCCTGCTGCTACTAGCCTTATGACATTGATTTCATGGCTGAGTGATATTCCATTGTGCCTAAGTACCACAACTTCTTTATCCATTTTTCGCTTTCCTGGGATATTGAAGGTGTACCGAAGTGGAGGTTCTTGGAAACAGAGCAGCCCTAAACTTTGGGGTGCCTGTGTCTTGTTGTTTTTTAGGTTTCCCGATTTATACGCCCATGAGTGGATGTGCCCTATGCTCTCTAAGCTGTGCTTATTACATGTTTCAGGACACACCGTACACTTCTCCAGAGTGGCTGTTGGCAATTTACAGCCCGCCCATCAGCGTAGCAAGGCTCCCATGTCTCCATGGCCTGTCCTGCATTTCTGGTTTTTACACTTTTTTCAGCATGGCCCTTTTGACCGATGGCAAGCGAGACTTCTTTGTAGCGCTGATTTGCCTTTCGGCTTGCCTGGTTGGCCAAAAAGGGCGTATGCGTTTTTTCCTGAATATATTCAGGAAAAAACGCATACGCCCTTTTTGGCCAAGGGCATCATTGTCAACGCTTTGCCGCTTTTCATGTGCTTTCAAGGCGAGTCGAGTCTGCCTCCTGACACCTGTTTCCTGCAATTCTGCCTTGCTTGCAAATCCTCCTCGTTGCCTTCCCTCAATATATTTGTGGACGAGAGTTATCATTTATAACTCTGCAGGTTTGTGAGTTGCAGTGCCCCTGAGCTCCATTTGTCAACTCGCTTTTTTGGGAGCTGGCCGCCAAAGCGCAGGATTGCTTCAGGCCGTATTCTGGTTCCGGGGGCAGGCTGAGCCTGTGGCTCATTCTTCTTCCTGATGGGAAAATAGAGTGACCTGTGCCTGTCCCAACACCTAGAGCTAGTCTCTCATTGGTTCCCCCTCTTCCCGTTCATCCTCAGGCCAAATTGCGACCTGTCCGAAACAGGAGGTTAAAGGTGCTGATTCTCCAAGTAGGGAGATGGTTAGTAGAGGGGCTGGAATGGCGAACCCGAGCACAAGGAGAGGAGACATCAGGTGCGTTTGAGAAACCTTTCCCGATCACACGGTGTACCATCTTCTGGGTTTCCCACGCATGTTTTCGATGTCGGAAGATGCCCTTGAACCTGGAGATTTGGGACCCACGGCATGGGTACCACGCAGTATGACTTTAAATGGTCTGCGTTTGCTCACCCAAGCTCACCAATCCTCTCAGCCCCAAGAGTGTCCAGCCTCATGTCTCATCCAGCTGTGGGTCTAGATATGGTCAATCCAGGTTGCATCAGAGCCCCTGAACGGATTTTGTAAGAATTTCTCTCTCTTTCACTGTCTTTGTTTTATGGGGTTTATTTTAAGTAATCTATTTTTATAATGGGGTTTAGCTGCTTTTCACTGCTGTGTTTATGCCGCTTTACACCCTCTTGATGCACTTCCAGAGAGAGATCAATACCTAGGTTTTAAGACTCTTACTAGTCAGATATATTCTTGGGCGGTGAATAGGGGCTGTTGAGTCCAGTTCACTGAGCAGGGAGTAGGTCTTGTCTATTACATATTTGGCTTGTGGAACGGTATCTGAGCTAATTTCAAACCCTTGTTTTATGCATCACCCCACCTCACCTTTCCCGTTAAGCAGCCATAGTGTGTTTTCTAAATGTGTGACTCTGTTCTGTTTTGTAATTCCGTTCAAGTGTGCCGATTTTGACATTCCCTCTATAAGTGATATCTTAGGATAAGTGTCTTTTTCTCTGTGACTTATTTCACTGAGAGTCATCGTACCTAAATCCACTCATCCTGCTGCTACTAGCCTTATGACATTGATTTCATGGCTGAGTGATATTCCATTGTGCCTAAGTACCACAACTTCTTTATCCATTTTTCGCTTTCCTGGGATATTGAAGGTGTAGCGAAGTGGAGGTTCTTGGAAACAGAGCAGCCCTAAACTTTGGGGTGCCTGTGTCTTGTTGATTTTTAGGTTTCCCGATTTATACGCCCATGAGTGGAAGTGCCCTATGCTCTCTAAGCTGTGCTTATTACATGTTTCAGGACACACCGTACACTTCTCCAGAGTGGCTGTTGGCAATTTACAGCCCGCCCATCAGCGTAGCAAGGCTCCCATGTCTCCATGGCCTGTCCTGCATTTCTGGTTTTTACACTTTTTTCAGCATGGCCCTTTGGACCGATGGCAAGCGAGACTTCTTTGTAGCGCTGATTTGCCTTTCCGGCTTGCCTGGTTGGCCAAAAAGGGCGTATGCGTTTTTTCCTGAATATATTCAGGAAAAACCGCATACGCCCTTTTTGGCCAAGGGCATCATTGTCAACGCTTTGCCGCTTTTCGTGTGCTTTCAAGGCGAGTCGAGTCTGCCTCCTGAAACCTGTTTCCTGCAATTCTGCCTTGCTTTCAAATCCTCCTCGTTGCCTTCCCTCAATATATTTGTGGACGAGAGTTATCATTTATAACTCTGCAGGTTTGTGAGTTGCAGTGCCCCTGAGCTCCATTTGTCAACTCGCTTTTTTGGGAGCTGGCCGCCAAAGCGCAGGATTGCTTCAGGCCGTATTCTGGTTCCGGGGGGCAGGCTGAGCCTGTGGCTCATTCTTCTTCCTGATGGGAAAATAGAGTGACCTGTGCCTGTCCCAACACCTAGAGCTAGTCTCTCATTGGTTCCCCCTCTTCCCGTTCATCCTCAGGCCAAATTGCGACCTGTCCGAAACAGGAGGTTAAAGGTGCTGATTCTCCAAGTAGGGAGATGGTTAGTAGAGCGGCTGGAATGGCGAACCCGAGCACAAGGAGAGGAGACATGAGGTGCGTTTGAGAAACCTTTCCCGATCACACGGTGTACCATCTTCTGGGTTTCCCACGCATGTTTTCGATGTAGGAAGATGCCCTTGAACCTGGAGATTTGGGACCCACGGCATGGGTACCACGCAGTATGACTTTAAAGGGTCTGCGTTTGCTCACCCAAGCTCACCAATCCTCTCAGCCCCAAGAGTGTCCAGCCTCATGTCTCATCCAGCTGTGGGTCTAGATATGGTCAATCCAGGTTGCATCAGAGCCCCTGAACGGATTTTGTAAGAATTTCTCTCTCTTTCACTGTCTTTGTTTTATGGGGTTTATTTTAAGTAATCTATTTTTATAATGGGGTTTAGCTGCTTTTCACTGCTGTGTTTATGCCGCTTTACACCCTCTTGATGCACTTCCAGAGAGAGATCAATACCTAGGTTTTAAGACTCTTACTAGTCAGATATATTCTTGGGCGGTGAATAGGGGCTGTTGAGTCCAGTTCACTGAGCAGGGAGTAGGTCTTGTCTATTACATATTTGGCTTGTGGAACGGTATCTGAGCTAATTTCAAACCCTTGTTTTATGCATCACCCCGCCTCACCTTTCCCGTTAAGCAGCCATAGTGTGTTTTCTAAATGTGTGACTCTGTTCTGTTTTGTAATTCCGTTCAAGTGTGGCGATTTTGACATTCCCTCTATAAGTGATATCTTAGGATAAGTGTCTTTTTCTCTGTGACTTATTTCACTGAGAGTCATCGTACCTAAATCCACTCATCCTGCTGCTACTAGCCTTATGACATTGATTTCATGGCTGAGTGATATTCCATTGTGCCTAAGTACCACAACTTCTTTATCCATTTTTCGCTTTCCTGGGATATTGAAGGTGTACCGAAGTGGAGGTTCTTGGAAACAGAGCAGCCCTAAACTTTGGGGTGCCTGTGTCTTGTTGTTTTTTAGGTTTCCCGATTTATACGCCCATGAGTGGATGTGCCCTATGCTCTCTAAGCTGTGCTTATTACATGTTTCAGGACACACCGTACACTTCTCCAGAGTGGCTGTTGGCAATTTACAGCCCGCCCATCAGCGTAGCAAGGCTCCCATGTCTCCATGGCCTGTCCTGCATTTCTGGTTTTTACACTTTTTTCAGCATGGCCCTTTGGACCGATGGCAAGCGAGACTTCTTTGTAGCGCTGATTTGCCTTTCGGCTTGCCTGGTTGGCCAAAAAGGGCGTATGCGTTTTTTCCTGAATATATTCAGGAAAAAACGCATACGCCCTTTTTGGCCAAGGGCATCATTGTCAACGCTTTGCCGCTTTTCATGTGCTTTCAAGGCGAGTCGAGTCTGCCTCCTGACACCTGTTTCCTGCAATTCTGCCTTGCTTGCAAATCCTCCTCGTTGCCTTCCCTCAATATATTTGTGGACGAGAGTTATCATTTATAACTCTGCAGGTTTGTGAGTTGCAGTGCCCCTGAGCTCCATTTGTCAACTCGCTTTTTTGGGAGCTGGCCGCCAAAGCGCAGGATTGCTTCAGGCCGTATTCTGGTTCCGGGGGCAGGCTGAGCCTGTGGCTCATTCTTCTTCCTGATGGGAAAATAGAGTGACCTGTGCCTGTCCCAACACCTAGAGCTAGTCTCTCATTGGTTCCCCCTCTTCCCGTTCATCCTCAGGCCAAATTGCGACCTGTCCGAAACAGGAGGTTAAAGGTGCTGATTCTCCAAGTAGGGAGATGGTTAGTAGAGGGGCTGGAATGGCGAACCCGAGCACAAGGAGAGGAGACATGAGGTGCGTTTGAGAAACTTTTCCCGATCACACGGTGTACCATCTTCTGGGTTTCCCACGCATGTTTTCGATGTCGGAAGATGCCCTTGAACCTGGAGATTTGGGACCCACGGCATGGGTACCACGCAGTATGACTTTAAATGGTCTGCGTTTGCTCACCCAAGCTCACCAATCCTCTCAGCCCCAAGAGTGTCCAGCCTCATGTCTCATCCAGCTGTGGGTCTAGATATGGTCAATCCAGGTTGCATCAGAGCCCCTGAACGGATTTTGTAAGAATTTCTCTCTCTTTCACTGTCTTTGTTTTATGGGGTTTATTTTAAGTAATCTATTTTTATAATGGGGTTTAGCTGCTTTTCACTGCTGTGTTTATGCCGCTTTACACCCTCTTGATGCACTTCCAGAGAGAGATCAATACCTAGGTTTTAAGACTCTTACTAGTCAGATATATTCTTGGGCGGTGAATAGGGGCTGTTGAGTCCAGTTCACTGAGCAGGGAGTAGGTCTTGTCTATTACATATTTGGCTTGTGGAACGGTATCTGAGCTAATTTCAAACCCTTGTTTTATGCATCACCCCGCCTCACCTTTCCCGTTAAGCAGCCATAGTGTGTTTTCTAAATGTGTGACTCTGTTCTGTTTTGTAATTCCGTTCAAGTGTGGCGATTTTGACATTCCCTCTATAAGTGATATCTTAGGATAAGTGTCTTTTTCTCTGTGACTTATTTCACTGAGAGTCATCGTACCTAAATCCACTCATCCTGCTGCTACTAGCCTTATGACATTGATTTCATGGCTGAGTGATATTCCATTGTGCCTAAGTACCACAACTTCTTTATCCATTTTTCGCTTTCCTGGGATATTGAAGGTGTAGCGAAGTGGAGGTTCTTGGAAACAGAGCAGCCCTAAACTTTGGGGTGCCTGTGTCTTGTTGTTTTTTAGGTTTCCCGATTTATACACCCATGAGTGGATGTGCCCTATGCTCTCTAAGCTGTGCTTATTACATGTTTCAGGACACACCGTACACTTCTCCAGAGTGGCTGTTGGCAATTTACAGCCCGCCCATCAGCGTAGCAAGGCTCCCATGTCTCCATGGCCTGTCCTGCATTTCTGGTTTTTACACTTTTTTCAGCATGGCCCTTTTGACCGATGGCAAGCGAGACTTCTTTGTAGCGCAGATTTGCCTTTCCGGCTTGCCTGGTTGGCCAAAAAGGGCGTATGCGTTTTTTCCTGAATATATTCAGGAAAAACCGCATACGCCCTTTTTGGCCAAGGGCATCATTGTCAACGCTTTGCCGCTTTTCATGTGCTTTCAAGGCGAGTCGAGTCTGCCTCCTGACACCTGTTTCCTGCAATTCTGCCTTGCTTGCAAATCCTCCTCGTTGCCTTCCCTCAATATATTTGTGGACGAGAGTTATCATTTATAACTCTGCAGGTTTGTGAGTTGCAGTGCCCCTGAGCTCCATTTGTCAACTCGCTTTTTTGGGAGCTGGCCGCCAAAGCGCAGGATTGCTTCAGGCCGTATTCTGGTTCCGGGGGCAGGCTGAGCCTGTGGCTCATTCTTCTTCCTGATGGGAAAATAGAGTGACCTGTGCCTGTCCCAACACCTAGAGCTAGTCTCTCTTTGGTTCCCCCTCTTCCCGTTCATCCTCAGGCCAAATTGCGACCTGTCCGAAACAGGAGGTTAAAGGTGCTGATTCTCCAAGTAGGGAGATGGTTAGTAGAGCGGCTGGAATGGCGAACCCGAGCACAAGGAGAGGAGACATGAGGTGCGTTTGAGAAACCTTTCCCGATCACACGGTGTACCATCTTCTGGGTTTCCCACGCATGTTTTCGATGTCGGAAGATGCCCTTGAACCTGGAGATTTGGGACCCACGGCATGGGTACCACGCAGTATGACGTTAAAGGGTCTGCGTTTGCTCACCCAAGCTCACCAATCCTCTCAGCCCCAAGAGTGTCCAGCCTCATGTCTCATCCAGCTGTGGGTCTAGATATGGTCAATCCAGGTTGCATCAGAGCCCCTGAACGGATTTTGTAAGAATTTCTCTCTCTTTCACTGTCTTTGTTTTATGGGGTTTATTTTAAGTAATCTATTTTTATAATGGGGTTTAGCTGCTTTTCACTGCTGTGTTTATGCCGCTTTACACCCTCTTGATGCACTTCCAGAGAGAGATCAATACCTAGGTTTTAAGACTCTTACTAGTCAGATATATTCTTGGGCGGTGAATAGGGGCTGTTGAGTCCAGTTCACTGAGCAGGGAGTAGGTCTTGTCTATTACATATTTGGCTTGTGGAACGGTATCTGAGCTAATTTCAAACCCTTGTTTTATGCATCACCCCACCTCACCTTTCCCGTTAAGCAGCCATAGTGTGTTTTCTAAATGTGTGACTCTGTTCTGTTTTGTAATTCCGTTCAAGTGTGGCGATTTTGACATTCCCTCTATAAGTGATATCTTAGGATAAGTGTCTTTTTCTCTGTGACTTATTTCACTGAGAGTCATCGTACCTAAATCCACTCATCCTGCTGCTACTAGCCTTATGACATTGATTTCATGGCTGAGTGATATTCCATTGTGCCTAAGTACCACAACTTCTTTATCCATTTTTCGCTTTCCTGGGATATTGAAGGTGTAGCGAAGTGGAGGTTCTTGGAAACAGAGCAGCCCTAAACTTTGGGGTGCCTGTGTCTTGCTGATTTTTAGGTTTCCCGATTTATACGCCCATGAGTGGAAGTGCCCTATGCTCTCTAAGCTGTGCTTATTACATATTTCAGGAAACACCGTACACTTCTCCAGAGTGGCTGTTGGCAATTTACAGCCCGCCCATCAGCGTAGCAAGGCTCCCATGTCTCCATGGCCTGTCCTGCATTTCTGGTTTTTACACTTTTTTCAGCATGGCCCTTTGGACCGATGGCAAGCGAGACTTCTTTGTAGCGCTGATTTGCCTTTCCGGCTTGCCTGGTTGGCCAAAAAGGGCGTATGCGTTTTTTCCTGAATATATTCAGGAAAAACCGCATACGCCCTTTTTGGCCAAGGGCATCATTGTCAACGCTTTGCCGCTTTTCGTGTGCTTTCAAGGCGAGTCGAGTCTGCCTCCTGAAACCTGTTTCCTGCAATTCTGCCTTGCTTTCAAATCCTCCTCGTTGCCTTCCCTCAATATATTTGTGGACGAGAGTTATCATTTATAACTCTGCAGGTTTGTGAGTTGCAGTGCCCCTGAGCTCCATTTGTCAACTCGCTTTTTTGGGAGCTGGCCGCCAAAGCGCAGGATTGCTTCAGGCCGTATTCTGGTTCCGGGGGGCAGGCTGAGCCTGTGGCTCATTCTTCTTCCTGATGGGAAAATAGAGTGACCTGTGCCTGTCCCAACACCTAGAGCTAGTCTCTCATTGGTTCCCCCTCTTCCCGTTCATCCTCAGGCCAAATTGCGACCTGTCCGAAACAGGAGGTTAAAGGTGCTGATTCTCCAAGTAGGGAGATGGTTAGTAGAGCGGCTGGAATGGCGAACCCGAGCACAAGGAGAGGAGACATGAGGTGCGTTTGAGAAACCTTTCCCGATCACACGGTGTACCATCTTCTGGGTTTCCCACGCATGTTTTCGAGGTAGGAAGATGCCCTTGAACCTGGAGATTTGGGACCCACGGCATGGGTACCACGCAGTATGACTTTAAAGGGTCTGCGTTTGCTCACCCAAGCTCACCAATCCTCTCAGCCCCAAGAGTGTCCAGCCTCATGTCTCATCCAGCTGTGGGTCTAGATATGGTCAATCCAGGTTGCATCAGAGCCCCTGAACGGATTTTGTAAGAATTTCTCTCTCTTTCACTGTCTTTGTTTTATGGGGTTTATTTTAAGTAATCTATTTTTATAATGGGGTTTAGCTGCTTTTCACTGCTGTGTTTATGCCGCTTTACACCCTCTTGATGCACTTCCAGAGAGAGATCAATACCTAGGTTTTAAGACTCTTACTAGTCAGATATATTCTTGGGCGGTGAATAGGGGCTGTTGAGTCCAGTTCACTGAGCAGGGAGTAGGTCTTGTCTATTACATATTTGGCTTGTGGAACGGTATCTGAGCTAATTTCAAACCCTTGTTTTATGCATCACCCCGCCTCACCTTTCCCGTTAAGGAGCCATAGTGTGTTTTCTAAATGTGTGACTCTGTTCTGTTTTGTAATTCCGTTCAAGTGTGGCGATTTTGACATTCCCTCTATAAGTGATATCTTAGGATAAGTGTCTTTTTCTCTGTGACTTATTTCACTGAGAGTCATCGTACCTAAATCCACTCATCCTGCTGCTACTAGCCTTATGACATTGATTTCATGGCTGAGTGATATTCCATTGTGCCTAAGTACCACAACTTCTTTATCCATTTTTCGCTTTCCTGGGATATTGAAGGTGTACCGAAGTGGAGGTTCTTGGAAACAGAGCAGCCCTAAACTTTGGGGTGCCTGTGTCTTGTTGTTTTTTAGGTTTCCCCGATTTATACGCCCATGAGTGGATGTGCCCTATGCTCTCTAAGCTGTGCTTATTACATGTTTCAGGACACACCGTACACTTCTCCAGAGTGGCTCTTGGCAATTTACAGCCCGCCCATCAGCGTAGCAAGGCTCCCATGTCTCCATGGCCTGTCCTGCATTTCTGGTTTTTACACTTTTTTCAGCATGGCCCTTTTGACCGATGGCAAGCGAGACTTCTTTGTAGCGCTGATTTGCCTTTCGGCTTGCCTGGTTGGCCAAAAAGGGCGTATGCGTTTTTTCCTGAATATATTCAGGAAAAAACGCATACGCCCTTTTTGGCCAAGGGCATCATTGTCAACGCTTTGCCGCTTTTCATGTGCTTTCAAGGCGAGTCGAGTCTGCCTCCTGACACCTGTTTCCTGCAATTCTGCCTTGCTTGCAAATCCTCCTCGTTGCCTTCCCTCAATATATTTGTGGACGAGAGTTATCATTTATAACTCTGCAGGTTTGTGAGTTGCAGTGCCCCTGAGCTCCATTTGTCAACTCGCTTTTTTGGGAGCTGGCCGCCAAAGCGCAGGATTGCTTCAGGCCGTATTCTGGTTCCGGGGGCAGGCTGAGCCTGTGGCTCATTCTTCTTCCTGATGGGAAAATAGAGTGACCTGTGCCTGTCCCAACACCTAGAGCTAGTCTCTCATTGGTTCCCCCTCTTCCCGTTCATCCTCAGGCCAAATTGCGACCTGTCCGAAACAGGAGGTTAAAGGTGCTGATTCTCCAAGTAGGGAGATGGTTAGTAGAGGGGCTGGAATGGCGAACCCGAGCACAAGGAGAGGAGACATCAGGTGCGTTTGAGAAACCTTTCCCGATCACACGGTGTACCATCTTCTGGGTTTCCCACGCATGTTTTCGATGTCGGAAGATGCCCTTGAACCTGGAGATTTGGGACCCACGGCATGGGTACCACGCAGTATGACTTTAAATGGTCTGCGTTTGCTCACCCAAGCTCACCAATCCTCTCAGCCCCAAGAGTGTCCAGCCTCATGTCTCATCCAGCTGTGGGTCTAGATATGGTCAATCCAGGTTGCATCAGAGCCCCTGAACGGATTTTGTAAGAATTTCTCTCTCTTTCACTGTCTTTGTTTTATGGGGTTTATTTTAAGTAATCTATTTTTATAATGGGGTTTAGCTGCTTTTCACTGCTGTGTTTATGCCGCTTTACACCCTCTTGATGCACTTCCAGAGAGAGATCAATACCTAGGTTTTAAGACTCTTACTAGTCAGATATATTCTTGGGCGGTGAATAGGGGCTGTTGAGTCCAGTTCACTGAGCAGGGAGTAGGTCTTGTCTATTACATATTTGGCTTGTGGAACGGTATCTGAGCTAATTTCAAACCCTTGTTTTATGCATCACCCCACCTCACCTTTCCCGTTAAGCAGCCATAGTGTGTTTTCTAAATGTGTGACTCTGTTCTGTTTTGTAATTCCGTTCAAGTGTGCCGATTTTGACATTCCCTCTATAAGTGATATCTTAGGATAAGTGTCTTTTTCTCTGTGACTTATTTCACTGAGAGTCATCGTACCTAAATCCACTCATCCTGCTGCTACTAGCCTTATGACATTGATTTCATGGCTGAGTGATATTCCATTGTGCCTAAGTACCACAACTTCTTTATCCATTTTTCGCTTTCCTGGGATATTGAAGGTGTAGCGAAGTGGAGGTTCTTGGAAACAGAGCAGCCCTAAACTTTGGGGTGCCTGTGTCTTGTTGATTTTTAGGTTTCCCGATTTATACGCCCATGAGTGGAAGTGCCCTATGCTCTCTAAGCTGTGCTTATTACATGTTTCAGGAAACACCGTACACTTCTCCAGAGTGGCTGTTGGCAATTTACAGCCCGCCCATCAGCGTAGCAAGGCTCCCATGTCTCCATGGCCTGTCCTGCATTTCTGGTTTTTACACTTTTTTCAGCATGGCCCTTTGGACCGATGGCAAGCGAGACTTCTTTGTAGCGCTGATTTGCCTTTCCGGCTTGCCTGGTTGGCCAAAAAGGGCGTATGCGTTTTTTCCTGAATATATTCAGGAAAAACCGCATACGCCCTTTTTGGCCAAGGGCATCATTGTCAACGCTTTGCCGCTTTTCGTGTGCTTTCAAGGCGAGTCGAGTCTGCCTCCTGAAACCTGTTTCCTGCAATTCTGCCTTGCTTTCAAATCCTCCTCGTTGCCTTCCCTCAATATATTTGTGGACGAGAGTTATCATTTATAACTCTGCAGGTTTGTGAGTTGCAGTGCCCCTGAGCTCCATTTGTCAACTCGCTTTTTTGGGAGCTGGCCGCCAAAGCGCAGGATTGCTTCAGGCCGTATTCTGGTTCCGGGGGGCAGGCTGAGCCTGTGGCTCATTCTTCTTCCTGATGGGAAAATAGAGTGACCTGTGCCTGTCCCAACACCTAGAGCTAGTCTCTCATTGGTTCCCCCTCTTCCCGTTCATCCTCAGGCCAAATTGCGACCTGTCCGAAACAGGAGGTTAAAGGTGCTGATTCTCCAAGTAGGGAGATGGTTAGTAGAGCGGCTGGAATGGCGAACCCGAGCACAAGGAGAGGAGACATGAGGTGCGTTTGAGAAACCTTTCCCGATCACACGGTGTACCATCTTCTGGGTTTCCCACGCATGTTTTCGATGTAGGAAGATGCCCTTGAACCTGGAGATTTGGGACCCACGGCATGGGTACCACGCAGTATGACTTTAAAGGGTCTGCGTTTGCTCACCCAAGCTCACCAATCCTCTCAGCCCCAAGAGTGTCCAGCCTCATGTCTCATCCAGCTGTGGGTCTAGATATGGTCAATCCAGGTTGCATCAGAGCCCCTGAACGGATTTTGTAAGAATTTCTCTCTCTTTCACTGTCTTTGTTTTATGGGGTTTATTTTAAGTAATCTATTTTTATAATGGGGTTTAGCTGCTTTTCACTGCTGTGTTTATGCCGCTTTACACCCTCTTGATGCACTTCCAGAGAGAGATCAATACCTAGGTTTTAAGACTCTTACTAGTCAGATATATTCTTGGGCGGTGAATAGGGGCTGTTGAGTCCAGTTCACTGAGCAGGGAGTAGGTCTTGTCTATTACATATTTGGCTTGTGGAACGGTATCTGAGCTAATTTCAAACCCTTGTTTTATGCATCACCCCGCCTCACCTTTCCCGTTAAGCAGCCATAGTGTGTTTTCTAAATGTGTGACTCTGTTCTGTTTTGTAATTCCGTTCAAGTGTGGCGATTTTGACATTCCCTCTATAAGTGATATCTTAGGATAAGTGTCTTTTTCTCTGTGACTTATTTCACTGAGAGTCATCGTACCTAAATCCACTCATCCTGCTGCTACTAGCCTTATGACATTGATTTCATGGCTGAGTGATATTCCATTGTGCCTAAGTACCACAACTTCTTTATCCATTTTTCGCTTTCCTGGGATATTGAAGGTGTACCGAAGTGGAGGTTCTTGGAAACAGAGCAGCCCTAAACTTTGGGGTGCCTGTGTCTTGTTGTTTTTTAGGTTTCCCGATTTATACGCCCATGAGTGGATGTGCCCTATGCTCTCTAAGCTGTGCTTATTACATGTTTCAGGACACACCGTACACTTCTCCAGAGTGGCTGTTGGCAATTTACAGCCCGCCCATCAGCGTAGCAAGGCTCCCATGTCTCCATGGCCTGTCCTGCATTTCTGGTTTTTACACTTTTTTCAGCATGGCCCTTTTGACCGATGGCAAGCGAGACTTCTTTGTAGCGCTGATTTGCCTTTCGGCTTGCCTGGTTGGCCAAAAAGGGCGTATGCGTTTTTTCCTGAATATATTCAGGAAAAAACGCATACGCCCTTTTTGGCCAAGGGCATCATTGTCAACGCTTTGCCGCTTTTCATGTGCTTTCAAGGCGAGTCGAGTCTGCCTCCTGACACCTGTTTCCTGCAATTCTGCCTTGCTTGCAAATCCTCCTCGTTGCCTTCCCTCAATATATTTGTGGACGAGAGTTATCATTTATAACTCTGCAGGTTTGTGAGTTGCAGTGCCCCTGAGCTCCATTTGTCAACTCGCTTTTTTGGGAGCTGGCCGCCAAAGCGCAGGATTGCTTCAGGCCGTATTCTGGTTCCGGGGGCAGGCTGAGCCTGTGGCTCATTCTTCTTCCTGATGGGAAAATAGAGTGACCTGTGCCTGTCCCAACACCTAGAGCTAGTCTCTCATTGGTTCCCCCTCTTCCCGTTCATCCTCAGGCCAAATTGCGACCTGTCCGAAACAGGAGGTTAAAGGTGCTGATTCTCCAAGTAGGGAGATGGTTAGTAGAGGGGCTGGAATGGCGAACCCGAGCACAAGGAGAGGAGACATGAGGTGCGTTTGAGAAACCTTTCCCGATCACACGGTGTACCATCTTCTGGGTTTCCCACGCATGTTTTCGATGTCGGAAGATGCCCTTGAACCTGGAGATTTGGGACCCACGGCATGGGTACCACGCAGTATGACTTTAAATGGTCTGCGTTTGCTCACCCAAGCTCACCAATCCTCTCAGCCCCAAGAGTGTCCAGCCTCATGTCTCATCCAGCTGTGGGTCTAGATATGGTCAATCCAGGTTGCATCAGAGCCCCTGAACGGATTTTGTAAGAATTTCTCTCTCTTTCACTGTCTTTGTTTTATGGGGTTTATTTTAAGTAATCTATTTTTATAATGGGGTTTAGCTGCTTTTCACTGCTGTGTTTATGCCGCTTTACACCCTCTTGATGCACTTCCAGAGAGAGATCAATACCTAGGTTTTAAGACTCTTACTAGTCAGATATATTCTTGGGCGGTGAATAGGGGCTGTTGAGTCCAGTTCACTGAGCAGGGAGTAGGTCTTGTCTATTACATATTTGGCTTGTGGAACGGTATCTGAGCTAATTTCAAACCCTTGTTTTATGCATCACCCCGCCTCACCTTTCCCGTTAAGCAGCCATAGTGTGTTTTCTAAATGTGTGACTCTGTTCTGTTTTGTAATTCCGTTCAAGTGTGGCGATTTTGACATTCCCTCTATAAGTGATATCTTAGGATAAGTGTCTTTTTCTCTGTGACTTATTTCACTGAGAGTCATCGTACCTAAATCCACTCATCCTGCTGCTACTAGCCTTATGACATTGATTTCATGGCTGAGTGATATTCCATTGTGCCTAAGTACCACAACTTCTTTATCCATTTTTCGCTTTCCTGGGATATTGAAGGTGTAGCGAAGTGGAGGTTCTTGGAAACAGAGCAGCCCTAAACTTTGGGGTGCCTGTGTCTTGTTGTTTTTTAGGTTTCCCGATTTATACACCCATGAGTGGATGTGCCCTATGCTCTCTAAGCTGTGCTTATTACATGTTTCAGGACACACCGTACACTTCTCCAGAGTGGCTGTTGGCAATTTACAGCCCGCCCATCAGCGTAGCAAGGCTCCCATGTCTCCATGGCCTGTCCTGCATTTCTGGTTTTTACACTTTTTTCAGCATGGCCCTTTTGACCGATGGCAAGCGAGACTTCTTTGTAGCGCAGATTTGCCTTTCCGGCTTGCCTGGTTGGCCAAAAAGGGCGTATGCGTTTTTTCCTGAATATATTCAGGAAAAACCGCATACGCCCTTTTTGGCCAAGGGCATCATTGTCAACGCTTTGCCGCTTTTCATGTGCTTTCAAGGCGAGTCGAGTCTGCCTCCTGACACCTGTTTCCTGCAATTCTGCCTTGCTTGCAAATCCTCCTCGTTGCCTTCCCTCAATATATTTGTGGACGAGAGTTATCATTTATAACTCTGCAGGTTTGTGAGTTGCAGTGCCCCTGAGCTCCATTTGTCAACTCGCTTTTTTGGGAGCTGGCCGCCAAAGCGCAGGATTGCTTCAGGCCGTATTCTGGTTCCGGGGGCAGGCTGAGCCTGTGGCTCATTCTTCTTCCTGATGGGAAAATAGAGTGACCTGTGCCTGTCCCAACACCTAGAGCTAGTCTCTCTTTGGTTCCCCCTCTTCCCGTTCATCCTCAGGCCAAATTGCGACCTGTCCGAAACAGGAGGTTAAAGGTGCTGATTCTCCAAGTAGGGAGATGGTTAGTAGAGCGGCTGGAATGGCGAACCCGAGCACAAGGAGAGGAGACATGAGGTGCGTTTGAGAAACCTTTCCCGATCACACGGTGTACCATCTTCTGGGTTTCCCACGCATGTTTTCGATGTAGGAAGATGCCCTTGAACCTGGAGATTTGGGACCCACGGCATGGGTACCACGCAGTATGACGTTAAAGGGTCTGCGTTTGCTCACCCAAGCTCACCAATCCTCTCAGCCCCAAGAGTGTCCAGCCTCATGTCTCATCCAGCTGTGGGTCTAGATATGGTCAATCCAGGTTGCATCAGAGCCCCTGAACGGATTTTGTAAGAATTTCTCTCTCTTTCACTGTCTTTGTTTTATGGGGTTTATTTTAAGTAATCTATTTTTATAATGGGGTTTAGCTGCTTTTCACTGCTGTGTTTATGCCGCTTTACACCCTCTTGATGCACTTCCAGAGAGAGATCAATACCTAGGTTTTAAGACTCTTACTAGTCAGATATATTCTTGGGCGGTGAATAGGGGCTGTTGAGTCCAGTTCACTGAGCAGGGAGTAGGTCTTGTCTATTACATATTTGGCTTGTGGAACGGTATCTGAGCTAATTTCAAACCCTTGTTTTATGCATCACCCCACCTCACCTTTCCCGTTAAGCAGCCATAGTGTGTTTTCTAAATGTGTGACTCTGTTCTGTTTTGTAATTCCGTTCAAGTGTGGCGATTTTGACATTCCCTCTATAAGTAATATCTTAGGATAAGTGTCTTTTTCTCTGTGACTTATTTCACTGAGAGTCATCGTACCTAAATCCACTCATCCTGCTGCTACTAGCCTTATGACATTGATTTCATGGCTGAGTGATATTCCATTGTGCCTAAGTACCACAACTTCTTTATCCATTTTTCGCTTTCCTGGGATATTGAAGGTGTAGCGAAGTGGAGGTTCTTGGAAACAGAGCAGCCCTAAACTTTGGGGTGCCTGTGTCTTGCTGATTTTTAGGTTTCCCGATTTATACGCCCATGAGTGGAAGTGCCCTATGCTCTCTAAGCTGTGCTTATTACATATTTCAGGAAACACCGTACACTTCTCCAGAGTGGCTGTTGGCAATTTACAGCCCGCCCATCAGCGTAGCAAGGCTCCCATGTCTCCATGGCCTGTCCTGCATTTCTGGTTTTTACACTTTTTTCAGCATGGCCCTTTGGACCGATGGCAAGCGAGACTTCTTTGTAGCGCTGATTTGCCTTTCGGCTTGCCTGGTTGGCCAAAAAGGGCGTATGCGTTTTTTCCTGAATATATTCAGGAAAAACCGCATACGCCCTTTTTGGCCAAGGGCATCATTGTCAACGCTTTGCCGCTTTTCGTGTGCTTTCAAGGCGAGTCGAGTCTGCCTCCTGAAACCTGTTTCCTGCAATTCTGCCTTGCTTTCAAATCCTCCTCGTTGCCTTCCCTCAATATATTTGTGGACGAGAGTTATCATTTATAACTCTGCAGGTTTGTGAGTTGCAGTGCCCCTGAGCTCCATTTGTCAACTCGCTTTTTTGGGAGCTGGCCGCCAAAGCGCAGGATTGCTTCAGGCCGTATTCTGGTTCCGGGGGGCAGGCTGAGCCTGTGGCTCATTCTTCTTCCTGATGGGAAAATAGAGTGACCTGTGCCTGTCCCAACACCTAGAGCTAGTCTCTCATTGGTTCCCCCTCTTCCCGTTCATCCTCAGGCCAAATTGCGACCTGTCCGAAACAGGAGGTTAAAGGTGCTGATTCTCCAAGTAGGGAGATGGTTAGTAGAGCGGCTGGAATGGCGAACCCGAGCACAAGGAGAGGAGACATGAGGTGCGTTTGAGAAACCTTTCCCGATCACACGGTGTACCATCTTCTGGGTTTCCCACGCATGTTTTCGAGGTAGGAAGATGCCCTTGAACCTGGAGATTTGGGACCCACGGCATGGGTACCACGCAGTATGACTTTAAAGGGTCTGCGTTTGCTCACCCAAGCTCACCAATCCTCTCAGCCCCAAGAGTGTCCAGCCTCATGTCTCATCCAGCTGTGGGTCTAGATATGGTCAATCCAGGTTGCATCAGAGCCCCTGAACGGATTTTGTAAGAATTTCTCTCTCTTTCACTGTCTTTGTTTTATGGGGTTTATTTTAAGTAATCTATTTTTATAATGGGGTTTAGCTGCTTTTCACTGCTGTGTTTATGCCGCTTTACACCCTCTTGATGCACTTCCAGAGAGAGATCAATACCTAGGTTTTAAGACTCTTACTAGTCAGATATATTCTTGGGCGGTGAATAGGGGCTGTTGAGTCCAGTTCACTGAGCAGGGAGTAGGTCTTGTCTATTACATATTTGGCTTGTGGAACGGTATCTGAGCTAATTTCAAACCCTTGTTTTATGCATCACCCCGCCTCACCTTTCCCGTTAAGGAGCCATAGTGTGTTTTCTAAATGTGTGACTCTGTTCTGTTTTGTAATTCCGTTCAAGTGTGGCGATTTTGACATTCCCTCTATAAGTGATATCTTAGGATAAGTGTCTTTTTCTCTGTGACTTATTTCACTGAGAGTCATCGTACCTAAATCCACTCATCCTGCTGCTACTAGCCTTATGACATTGATTTCATGGCTGAGTGATATTCCATTGTGCCTAAGTACCACAACTTCTTTATCCATTTTTCGCTTTCCTGGGATATTGAAGGTGTACCGAAGTGGAGGTTCTTGGAAACAGAGCAGCCCTAAACTTTGGGGTGCCTGTGTCTTGTTGTTTTTTAGGTTTCCCCGATTTATACGCCCATGAGTGGATGTGCCCTATGCTCTCTAAGCTGTGCTTATTACATGTTTCAGGACACACCGTACACTTCTCCAGAGTGGCTCTTGGCAATTTACAGCCCGCCCATCAGCGTAGCAAGGCTCCCATGTCTCCATGGCCTGTCCTGCATTTCTGGTTTTTACACTTTTTTCAGCATGGCCCTTTTGACCGATGGCAAGCGAGACTTCTTTGTAGCGCAGATTTGCCTTTCCGGCTTGCCTGGTTGGCCAAAAAGGGCGTATGCGTTTTTTCCTGAATATATTCAGGAAAAACCGCATACGCCCTTTTTGGCCAAGGGCATCATTGTCAACGCTTTGCCGCTTTTCATGTGCTTTCAAGGCGAGTCGAGTCTGCCTCCTGACACCTGTTTCCTGCAATTCTGCCTTGCTTGCAAATCCTCCTCGTTGCCTTCCCTCAATATATTTGTGGACGAGAGTTATCATTTATAACTCTGCAGGTTTGTGAGTTGCAGTGCCCCTGAGCTCCATTTGTCAACTCGCTTTTTTGGGAGCTGGCCGCCAAAGCGCAGGATTGCTTCAGGCCGTATTCTGGTTCCGGGGGCAGGCTGAGCCTGTGGCTCATTCTTCTTCCTGATGGGAAAATAGAGTGACCTGTGCCTGTCCCAACACCTAGAGCTAGTCTCTCTTTGGTTCCCCCTCTTCCCGTTCATCCTCAGGCCAAATTGCGACCTGTCCGAAACAGGAGGTTAAAGGTGCTGATTCTCCAAGTAGGGAGATGGTTAGTAGAGCGGCTGGAATGGCGAACCCGAGCACAAGGAGAGGAGACATGAGGTGCGTTTGAGAAACCTTTCCCGATCACACGGTGTACCATCTTCTGGGTTTCCCACGCATGTTTTCGATGTAGGAAGATGCCCTTGAACCTGGAGATTTGGGACCCACGGCATGGGTACCACGCAGTATGACGTTAAAGGGTCTGCGTTTGCTCACCCAAGCTCACCAATCCTTTCAGCCCCAAGAGTGTCCAGCCTCATGTCTCATCCAGCTGTGGGTCTAGATATGGTCAATCCAGGTTGCATCAGAGCCCCTGAACGGATTTTGTAAGAATTTCTCTCTCTTTCACTGTCTTTGTTTTATGGGGTTTATTTTAAGTAATCTATTTTTATAATGGGGTTTAGCTGCTTTTCACTGCTGTGTTTATGCCGCTTTACACCCTCTTGATGCACTTCCAGAGAGAGATCAATACCTAGGTTTTAAGACTCTTACTAGTCAGATATATTCTTGGGCGGTGAATAGGGGCTGTTGAGTCCAGTTCACTGAGCAGGGAGTAGGTCTTGTCTATTACATATTTGGCTTGTGGAACGGTATCTGAGCTAATTTCAAACCCTTGTTTTATGCATCACCCCGCCTCACCTTTCCCGTTAAGCAGCCATAGTGTGTTTTCTAAATGTGTGACTCTGTTCTGTTTTGTAATTCCGTTCAAGTGTGGCGATTTTGACATTCCCTCTATAAGTGATATCTTAGGATAAGTGTCTTTTTCTCTGTGACTTATTTCACTGAGAGTCATCGTACCTAAATCCACTCATCCTGCTGCTACTAGCCTTATGACATTGATTTCATGGCTGAGTGATATTCCATTGTGCCTAAGTACCACAACTTCTTTATCCATTTTTCGCTTTCCTGGGATATTGAAGGTGTAGCGAAGTGGAGGTTCTTGGAAACAGAGCAGCCCTAAACTTTGGGGTGCCTGTGTCTTGCTGATTTTTAGGTTTCCCGATTTATACGCCCATGAGTGGAAGTGCCCTATGCTCTCTAAGCTGTGCTTATTACATATTTCAGGAAACACCGTACACTTCTCCAGAGTGGCTGTTGGCAATTTACAGCCCGCCCATCAGCGTAGCAAGGCTCCCATGTCTCCATGGCCTGTCCTGCATTTCTGGTTTTTACACTTTTTTCAGCATGGCCCTTTGGACCGATGGCAAGCGAGACTTCTTTGTAGCGCTGATTTGCCTTTCCGGCTTGCCTGGTTGGCCAAAAAGGGCGTATGCGTTTTTTCCTGAATATATTCAGGAAAAACCGCATACGCCCTTTTTGGCCAAGGGCATCATTGTCAACGCTTTGCCGCTTTTCGTGTGCTTTCAAGGCGAGTCGAGTCTGCCTCCTGAAACCTGTTTCCTGCAATTCTGCCTTGCTTTCAAATCCTCCTCGTTGCCTTCCCTCAATATATTTGTGGACGAGAGTTATCATTTATAACTCTGCAGGTTTGTGAGTTGCAGTGCCCCTGAGCTCCATTTGTCAACTCGCTTTTTTGGGAGCTGGCCGCCAAAGCGCAGGATTGCTTCAGGCCGTATTCTGGTTCCGGGGGGCAGGCTGAGCCTGTGGCTCATTCTTCTTCCTGATGGGAAAATAGAGTGACCTGTGCCTGTCCCAACACCTAGAGCTAGTCTCTCATTGGTTCCCCCTCTTCCCGTTCATCCTCAGGCCAAATTGCGACCTGTCCGAAACAGGAGGTTAAAGGTGCTGATTCTCCAAGTAGGGAGATGGTTAGTAGAGCGGCTGGAATGGCGAACCCGAGCACAAGGAGAGGAGACATGAGGTGCGTTTGAGAAACCTTTCCCGATCACACGGTGTACCATCTTCTGGGTTTCCCACGCATGTTTTCGAGGTAGGAAGATGCCCTTGAACCTGGAGATTTGGGACCCACGGCATGGGTACCACGCAGTATGACTTTAAAGGGTCTGCGTTTGCTCACCCAAGCTCACCAATCCTCTCAGCCCCAAGAGTGTCCAGCCTCATGTCTCATCCAGCTGTGGGTCTAGATATGGTCAATCCAGGTTGCATCAGAGCCCCTGAACGGATTTTGTAAGAATTTCTCTCTCTTTCACTGTCTTTGTTTTATGGGGTTTATTTTAAGTAATCTATTTTTATAATGGGGTTTAGCTGCTTTTCACTGCTGTGTTTATGCCGCTTTACACCCTCTTGATGCACTTCCAGAGAGAGATCAATACCTAGGTTTTAAGACTCTTACTAGTCAGATATATTCTTGGGCGGTGAATAGGGGCTGTTGAGTCCAGTTCACTGAGCAGGGAGTAGGTCTTGTCTATTACATATTTGGCTTGTGGAACGGCATCTGAGCTAATTTCAAACCCTTGTTTTATGCATCACCCCGCCTCACCTTTCCCGTTAAGCAGCCATAGTGTGTTTTCTAAATGTGTGACTCTGTTCTGTTTTGTAATTCCGTTCAAGTGTGGCGATTTTGACATTCCCTCTATAAGTGATATCTTAGGATAAGTGTCTTTTTCTCTGTGACTTATTTCACTGAGAGTCATCGTACCTAAATCCACTCATCCTGCTGCTACTAGCCTTATGACATTGATTTCATGGCTGAGTGATATTCCATTGTGCCTAAGTACCACAACTTCTTTATCCATTTTTCGCTTTCCTGGGATATTGAAGGTGTAGCGAAGTGGAGGTTCTTGGAAACAGAGCAGCCCTAAACTTTGGGGTGCCTGTGTCTTGTTGTTTTTTAGGTTTCCCGATTTATACGCCCATGAGTGGAAGTGCCCTATGCTCTCTAAGCTGTGCTTATTACATATTTCAGGAAACACCGTACACTTCTCCAGAGTGGCTGTTGGCAATTTACAGCCCGCCCATCAGCGTAGCAAGGCTCCCATGTCTCCATGGCCTGTCCTGCATTTCTGGTTTTTACACTTTTTTCAGCATGGCCCTTTGGACCGATGGCAAGCGAGACTTCTTTGTAGCGCTGATTTGCCTTTCCGGCTTGCCTGGTTGGCCAAAAAGGGCGTATGCGTTTTTTCCTGAATATATTCAGGAAAAACCGCATACGCCCTTTTTGGCCAAGGGCATCATTGTCAACGCTTTGCCGCTTTTCGTGTGCTTTCAAGGCGAGTCGAGTCTGCCTCCTGAAACCTGTTTCCTGCAATTCTGCCTTGCTTTCAAATCCTCCTCGTTGCCTTCCCTCAATATATTTGTGGACGAGAGTTATCATTTATAACTCTGCAGGTTTGTGAGTTGCAGTGCCCCTGAGCTCCATTTGTCAACTCGCTTTTTTGGGAGCTGGCCGCCAAAGCGCAGGATTGCTTCAGGCCGTATTCTGGTTCCGGGGGGCAGGCTGAGCCTGTGGCTCATTCTTCTTCCTGATGGGAAAATAGAGTGACCTGTGCCTGTCCCAACACCTAGAGCTAGTCTCTCATTGGTTCCCCCTCTTCCCGTTCATCCTCAGGCCAAATTGCGACCTGTCCGAAACAGGAGGTTAAAGGTGCTGATTCTCCAAGTAGGGAGATGGTTAGTAGAGCGGCTGGAATGGCGAACCCGAGCACAAGGAGAGGAGACATGAGGTGCGTTTGAGAAACCTTTCCCGATCACACGGTGTACCATCTTCTGGGTTTCCCACGCATGTTTTCGAGGTAGGAAGATGCCCTTGAACCTGGAGATTTGGGACCCACGGCATGGGTACCACGCAGTATGACTTTAAAGGGTCTGCGTTTGCTCACCCAAGCTCACCAATCCTCTCAGCCCCAAGAGTGTCCAGCCTCATGTCTCATCCAGCTGTGGGTCTAGATATGGTCAATCCAGGTTGCATCAGAGCCCCTGAACGGATTTTGTAAGAATTTCTCTCTCTTTCACTGTCTTTGTTTTATGGGGTTTATTTTAAGTAATCTATTTTTATAATGGGGTTTAGCTGCTTTTCACTGCTGTGTTTATGCCGCTTTACACCCTCTTGATGCACTTCCAGAGAGAGATCAATACCTAGGTTTTAAGACTCTTACTAGTCAGATATATTCTTGGGCGGTGAATAGGGGCTGTTGAGTCCAGTTCACTGAGCAGGGAGTAGGTCTTGTCTATTACATATTTGGCTTGTGGAACGGTATCTGAGCTAATTTCAAACCCTTGTTTTATGCATCACCCCGCCTCACCTTTCCCGTTAAGCAGCCATAGTGTGTTTTCTAAATGTGTGACTCTGTTCTGTTTTGTAATTCCGTTCAAGTGTGGCGATTTTGACATTCCCTCTATAAGTGATATCTTAGGATAAGTGTCTTTTTCTCTGTGACTTATTTCACTGAGAGTCATCGTACCTAAATCCACTCATCCTGCTGCTACTAGCCTTATGACATTGATTTCATGGCTGAGTGATATTCCATTGTGCCTAAGTACCACAACTTCTTTATCCATTTTTCGCTTTCCTGGGATATTGAAGGTGTACCGAAGTGGAGGTTCTTGGAAACAGAGCAGCCCTAAACTTTGGGGTGCCTGTGTCTTGTTGTTTTTTAGGTTTCCCCGATTTATACGCCCATGAGTGGATGTGCCCTATGCTCTCTAAGCTGTGCTTATTACATGTTTCAGGACACACCGTACACTTCTCCAGAGTGGCTCTTGGCAATTTACAGCCCGCCCATCAGCGTAGCAAGGCTCCCATGTCTCCATGGCCTGTCCTGCATTTCTGGTTTTTACACTTTTTTCAGCATGGCCCTTTGGACCGATGGCAAGCGAGACTTCTTTGTAGCGCTGATTTGCCTTTCCGGCTTGCCTGGTTGGCCAAAAAGGGCGTATGCGTTTTTTCCTGAATATATTCAGGAAAAAACGCATACGCCCTTTTTGGCCAAGGGCATCATTGTCAACGCTTTGCCGCTTTTCATGTGCTTTCAAGGCGAGTCGAGTCTGCCTCCTGACACCTGTTTCCTGCAATTCTGCCTTGCTTGCAAATCCTCCTCGTTGCCTTCCCTCAATATATTTGTGGACGAGAGTTATCATTTATAACTCTGCAGGTTTGTGAGTTGCAGTGCCCCTGAGCTCCATTTGTCAACCCGCTTTTTTGGGAGCTGGCCGCCAAAGCGCAGGATTGCTTCAGGCCGTATTCTGGTTCCGGGGGGCAGGCTGAGCCTGTGGCTCATTCTTCTTCCTGATGGGAAAATAGAGTGACCTGTGCCTGTCCCAACACCTAGAGCTAGTCTCTCATTGGTTCCCCCTCTTCCCGTTCATCCTCAGGCCAAATTGCGACCTGTCCGAAACAGGAGGTTAAAGGTGCTGATTCTCCAAGTAGGGAGATGGTTAGTAGAGGGGCTGGAATGGCGAACCCGAGCACAAGGAGAGGAGACATGAGGTGCGTTTGAGAAACCTTTCCCGATCACACGGTGTACCATCTTCTGGGTTTCCCACGCATGTTTTCGATGTAGGAAGATGCCCTTGAACCTGGAGATTTGGGACCCACGGCATGAGTACCACGCAGTATGACTTTAAAGGGTCTGCGTTTGCTCACCCAAGCTCACCAATCCTCTCAGCCCCAAGAGTGTCCAGCCTTATGTCTCATCCAGCTGTGGGTCTAGATATGGTCAATCCAGGTTGCATCAGAGCCCCTGAACGGATTTTGTAAAATTTCTCTCTCTTTCACTGTCTTTGTTTTATGGGGTTTTTTTTTAAAGTAATCTATTTTTATAATGGAGTTTAGCTGCTTTTCACTGCTGTGTTTATGCCGCTTTACACGCTCTTGATTCACTTCCAGAGAGAGATCAATACATAGGTTTTAAGACTCTTACTAGTCAGATATATTCTTGGGCGGTGAATAGGGGCTGTTGAGTCCAGTTCACTGAGCAGGGAGTAGGTCTTGTCTATTACATATTTGGCTTGTGGAACGGTATCTGATCTAATTTCAAACCCTTGTTTTATGCATCACCCCGCCTCACCTTTCCCGTTAAGCAGCCATAGTGTGTTTTCTAAATGTGTGACTCTGTTCTGTTTTGTAATTCCGTTCAAGTGTGGCGATTTTGACATTCCCTCTATAAGTGATATCTTAGGTTAAGTGTCTTTTTCTCTGTGACTTATTTCACTGAGAGTCATCGTACCTAAATCCACTCATCCTGCTGCTACTAGCCTTATGACATTGATTTCATGGCTGAGTGATATTCCATTGTGCCTAAGTACCACAACTTCTTTATCCATTTTTCGCTTTCCTGGGATATTGAAGGTGTACCGAAGTGGAGGTTCTTGGAAACAGAGCAGCCCTAAACTTTGGGGTGCCTGTGTCTTGTTGTTTTTTAGGTTTCCCGATTTATACGCCCATGAGTGGATGTGCCCTATGCTCTCTAAGCTGTGCTTATTACATGTTTCAGGACACACCGTACACTTCTCCAGAGTGGCTGTTGGCAATTTACAGCCCGCCCATCAGCGTAGCAAGGCTCCCATGTCTCCATGGCCTGTCCTGCATTTCTGGTTTTTACACTTTTTTCAGCATGGCCCTTTTGACCGATGGCAAGCGAGACTTCTTTGTAGCGCTGATTTGCCTTTCGGCTTGCCTGGTTGGCCAAAAAGGGCGTATGCGTTTTTTCCTGAATATATTCAGGAAAAAACGCATACGCCCTTTTTGGCCAAGGGCATCATTGTCAACGCTTTGCCGCTTTTCATGTGCTTTCAAGGCGAGTCGAGTCTGCCTCCTGACACCTGTTTCCTGCAATTCTGCCTTGCTTGCAAATCCTCCTCGTTGCCTTCCCTCAATATATTTGTGGACGAGAGTTATCATTTATAACTCTGCAGGTTTGTGAGTTGCAGTGCCCCTGAGCTCCATTTGTCAACTCGCTTTTTTGGGAGCTGGCCGCCAAAGCGCAGGATTGCTTCAGGCCGTATTCTGGTTCCGGGGGCAGGCTGAGCCTGTGGCTCATTCTTCTTCCTGATGGGAAAATAGAGTGACCTGTGCCTGTCCCAACACCTAGAGCTAGTCTCTCATTGGTTCCCCCTCTTCCCGTTCATCCTCAGGCCAAATTGCGACCTGTCCGAAACAGGAGGTTAAAGGTGCTGATTCTCCAAGTAGGGAGATGGTTAGTAGAGGGGCTGGAATGGCGAACCCGAGCACAAGGAGAGGAGACATCAGGTGCGTTTGAGAAACCTTTCCCGATCACACGGTGTACCATCTTCTGGGTTTCCCACGCATGTTTTCGATGTCGGAAGATGCCCTTGAACCTGGAGATTTGGGACCCACGGCATGGGTACCACGCAGTATGACTTTAAATGGTCTGCGTTTGCTCACCCAAGCTCACCAATCCTCTCAGCCCCAAGAGTGTCCAGCCTCATGTCTCATCCAGCTGTGGGTCTAGATATGGTCAATCCAGGTTGCATCAGAGCCCCTGAACGGATTTTGTAAGAATTTCTCTCTCTTTCACTGTCTTTGTTTTATGGGGTTTATTTTAAGTAATCTATTTTTATAATGGGGTTTAGCTGCTTTTCACTGCTGTGTTTATGCCGCTTTACACCCTCTTGATGCACTTCCAGAGAGAGATCAATACCTAGGTTTTAAGACTCTTACTAGTCAGATATATTCTTGGGCGGTGAATAGGGGCTGTTGAGTCCAGTTCACTGAGCAGGGAGTAGGTCTTGTCTATTACATATTTGGCTTGTGGAACGGTATCTGAGCTAATTTCAAACCCTTGTTTTATGCATCACCCCGCCTCACCTTTCCCGTTAAGCAGCCATAGTGTGTTTTCTAAATGTGTGACTCTGTTCTGTTTTGTAATTCCGTTCAAGTGTGGCGATTTTGACATTCCCTCTATAAGTGATATCTTAGGATAAGTGTCTTTTTCTCTGTGACTTATTTCACTGAGAGTCATCGTACCTAAATCCACTCATCCTGCTGCTACTAGCCTTATGACATTGATTTCATGGCTGAGTGATATTCCATTGTGCCTAAGTACCACAACTTCTTTATCCATTTTTCGCTTTCCTGGGATATTGAAGGTGTAGCGAAGTGGAGGTTCTTGGAAACAGAGCAGCCCTAAACTTTGGGGTGCCTGTGTCTTGTTGTTTTTTAGGTTTCCCGATTTATACACCCATGAGTGGATGTGCCCTATGCTCTCTAAGCTGTGCTTATTACATGTTTCAGGACACACCGTACACTTCTCCAGAGTGGCTGTTGGCAATTTACAGCCCGCCCATCAGCGTAGCAAGGCTCCCATGTCTCCATGGCCTGTCCTGCATTTCTGGTTTTTACACTTTTTTCAGCATGGCCCTTTTGACCGATGGCAAGCGAGACTTCTTTGTAGCGCAGATTTGCCTTTCCGGCTTGCCTGGTTGGCCAAAAAGGGCGTATGCGTTTTTTCCTGAATATATTCAGGAAAAACCGCATACGCCCTTTTTGGCCAAGGGCATCATTGTCAACGCTTTGCCGCTTTTCATGTGCTTTCAAGGCGAGTCGAGTCTGCCTCCTGACACCTGTTTCCTGCAATTCTGCCTTGCTTGCAAATCCTCCTCGTTGCCTTCCCTCAATATATTTGTGGACGAGAGTTATCATTTATAACTCTGCAGGTTTGTGAGTTGCAGTGCCCCTGAGCTCCATTTGTCAACTCGCTTTTTTGGGAGCTGCCCGCCAAAGCGCAGGATTGCTTCAGGCCGTATTCTGGTTCCGGGGGCAGGCTGAGCCTGTGGCTCATTCTTCTTCCTGATGGGAAAATAGAGTGACCTGTGCCTGTCCCAACACCTAGAGCTAGTCTCTCATTGGTTCCCCCTCTTCCCGTTCATCCTCAGGCCAAATTGCGACCTGTCCGAAACAGGAGGTTAAAGGTGCTGATTCTCCAAGTAGGGAGATGGTTAGTAGAGGGGCTGGAATGGCGAACCCGAGCACAAGGAGAGGAGACATCAGGTGCGTTTGAGAAACCTTTCCCGATCACACGGTGTACCATCTTCTGGGTTTCCCACGCATGTTTTCGATGTCGGAAGATGCCCTTGAACCTGGAGATTTGGGACCCACGGCATGGGTACCACGCAGTATGACTTTAAATGGTCTGCGTTTGCTCACCCAAGCTCACCAATCCTCTCAGCCCCAAGAGTGTCCAGCCTCATGTCTCATCCAGCTGTGGGTCTAGATATGGTCAATCCAGGTTGCATCAGAGCCCCTGAACGGATTTTGTAAGAATTTCTCTCTCTTTCACTGTCTTTGTTTTATGGGGTTTATTTTAAGTAATCTATTTTTATAATGGGGTTTAGCTGCTTTTCACTGCTGTGTTTATGCCGCTTTACACCCTCTTGATGCACTTCCAGAGAGAGATCAATACCTAGGTTTTAAGACTCTTACTAGTCAGATATATTCTTGGGCGGTGAATAGGGGCTGTTGAGTCCAGTTCACTGAGCAGGGAGTAGGTCTTGTCTATTACATATTTGGCTTGTGGAACGGTATCTGAGCTAATTTCAAACCCTTGTTTTATGCATCACCCCGCCTCACCTTTCCCGTTAAGCAGCCATAGTGTGTTTTCTAAATGTGTGACTCTGTTCTGTTTTGTAATTCCGTTCAAGTGTGGCGATTTTGACATTCCCTCTATAAGTGATATCTTAGGATAAGTGTCTTTTTCTCTGTGACTTATTTCACTGAGAGTCATCGTACCTAAATCCACTCATCCTGCTGCTACTAGCCTTATGACATTGATTTCATGGCTGAGTGATATTCCATTGTGCCTAAGTACCACAACTTCTTTATCCATTTTTCGCTTTCCTGGGATATTGAAGGTGTAGCGAAGTGGAGGTTCTTGGAAACAGAGCAGCCCTAAACTTTGGGGTGCCTGTGTCTTGTTGTTTTTTAGGTTTCCCGATTTATACACCCATGAGTGGATGTGCCCTATGCTCTCTAAGCTGTGCTTATTACATGTTTCAGGACACACCGTACACTTCTCCAGAGTGGCTGTTGGCAATTTACAGCCCGCCCATCAGCGTAGCAAGGCTCCCATGTCTCCATGGCCTGTCCTGCATTTCTGGTTTTTACACTTTTTTCAGCATGGCCCTTTTGACCGATGGCAAGCGAGACTTCTTTGTAGCGCAGATTTGCCTTTCCGGCTTGCCTGGTTGGCCAAAAAGGGCGTATGCGTTTTTTCCTGAATATATTCAGGAAAAACCGCATACGCCCTTTTTGGCCAAGGGCATCATTGTCAACGCTTTGCCGCTTTTCATGTGCTTTCAAGGCGAGTCGAGTCTGCCTCCTGACACCTGTTTCCTGCAATTCTGCCTTGCTTGCAAATCCTCCTCGTTGCCTTCCTTCAATATATTTGTGGACGAGAGTTATCATTTATAACTCTGCAGGTTTGTGAGTTGCAGTGCCCCTGAGCTCCATTTGTCAACTCGCTTTTTTGGGAGCTGGCCGCCAAAGCGCAGGATTGCTTCAGGCCGTATTCTGGTTCCGGGGGCAGGCTGAGCCTGTGGCTCATTCTTCTTCCTGATGGGAAAATAGAGTGACCTGTGCCTGTCCCAACACCTAGAGCTAGTCTCTCTTTGGTTCCCCCTCTTCCCGTTCATCCTCAGGCCAAATTGCGACCTGTCCGAAACAGGAGGTTAAAGGTGCTGATTCTCCAAGTAGGGAGATGGTTAGTAGAGCGGCTGGAATGGCGAACCCGAGCACAAGGAGAGGAGACATGAGGTGCGTTTGAGAAACCTTTCCCGATCACACGGTGTACCATCTTCTGGGTTTCCCACGCATGTTTTCGATGTAGGAAGATGCCCTTGAACCTGGAGATTTGGGACCCACGGCATGGGTACCACGCAGTATGACGTTAAAGGGTCTGCGTTTGCTCACCCAAGCTCACCAATCCTCTCAGCCCCAAGAGTGTCCAGCCTCATGTCTCATCCAGCTGTGGGTCTAGATATGGTCAATCCAGGTTGCATCAGAGCCCCTGAACGGATTTTGTAAGAATTTCTCTCTCTTTCACTGTCTTTGTTTTATGGGGTTTATTTTAAGTAATCTATTTTTATAATGGGGTTTAGCTGCTTTTCACTGCTGTGTTTATGCCGCTTTACACCCTCTTGATGCACTTCCAGAGAGAGATCAATACCTAGGTTTTAAGACTCTTACTAGTCAGATATATTCTTGGGCGGTGAATAGGGGCTGTTGAGTCCAGTTCACTGAGCAGGGAGTAGGTCTTGTCTATTACATATTTGGCTTGTGGAACGGTATCTGAGCTAATTTCAAACCCTTGTTTTATGCATCACCCCACCTCACCTTTCCCGTTAAGCAGCCATAGTGTGTTTTCTAAATGTGTGACTCTGTTCTGTTTTGTAATTCCGTTCAAGTGTGGCGATTTTGACATTCCCTCTATAAGTGATATCTTAGGATAAGTGTCTTTTTCTCTGTGACTTATTTCACTGAGAGTCATCGTACCTAAATCCACTCATCCTGCTGCTACTAGCCTTATGACATTGATTTCATGGCTGAGTGATATTCCATTGTGCCTAAGTACCACAACTTCTTTATCCATTTTTCGCTTTCCTGGGATATTGAAGGTGTAGCGAAGTGGAGGTTCTTGGAAACAGAGCAGCCCTAAACTTTGGGGTGCCTGTGTCTTGCTGATTTTTAGGTTTCCCGATTTATACGCCTATGAGTGGAAGTGCCCTATGCTCTCTAAGCTGTGCTTATTACATATTTCAGGAAACACCGTACACTTCTCCAGAGTGGCTGTTGGCAATTTACAGCCCGCCCATCAGCGTAGCAAGGCTCCCATGTCTCCATGGCCTGTCCTGC
Organism: Eubalaena glacialis; assembly: GCF_028564815.1. Taxonomy (NCBI): domain Eukaryota; kingdom Metazoa; phylum Chordata; class Mammalia; order Artiodactyla; family Balaenidae; genus Eubalaena; species Eubalaena glacialis. The sequence continues at coordinate 120,019,679 of NC_083722.1, forward strand.
ATTTCTGGTTTTTACACTTTTTTCAGCATGGCCCTTTGGACCGATGGCAAGCGAGACTTCTTTGTAGCGCTGATTTGCCTTTCCGGCTTGCCTGGTTGGCCAAAAAGGGCGTATGCGTTTTTTCCTGAATATATTCAGGAAAAACCGCATACGCCCTTTTTGGCCAAGGGCATCATTGTCAACGCTTTGCCGCTTTTCGTGTGCTTTCAAGGCGAGTCGAGTCTGCCTCCTGAAACCTGTTTCCTGCAATTCTGCCTTGCTTTCAAATCCTCCTCGTTGCCTTCCCTCAATATATTTGTGGACGAGAGTTATCATTTATAACTCTGCAGGTTTGTGAGTTGCAGTGCCCCTGAGCTCCATTTGTCAACTCGCTTTTTTGGGAGCTGGCCGCCAAAGCGCAGGATTGCTTCAGGCCGTATTCTGGTTCCGGGGGGCAGGCTGAGCCCGTGGCTCATTCTTCTTCCTGATGGGAAAATAGAGTGACCTGTGCCTGTCCCAACACCTAGAGCTAGTCTCTCATTGGTTCCCCCTCTTCCCGTTCATCCTCAGGCCAAATTGCGACCTGTCCGAAACAGGAGGTTAAAGGTGCTGATTCTCCAAGTAGGGAGATGGTTAGTAGAGCGGCTGGAATGGCGAACCCGAGCACAAGGAGAGGAGACATGAGGTGCGTTTGAGAAACCTTTCCCGATCACACGGTGTACCATCTTCTGGGTTTCCCACGCATGTTTTCGAGGTAGGAAGATGCCCTTGAACCTGGAGATTTGGGACCCACGGCATGGGTACCACGCAGTATGACTTTAAAGGGTCTGCGTTTGCTCACCCAAGCTCACCAATCCTCTCAGCCCCAAGAGTGTCCAGCCTCATGTCTCATCCAGCTGTGGGTCTAGATATGGTCAATCCAGGTTGCATCAGAGCCCCTGAACGGATTTTGTAAGAATTTCTCTCTCTTTCACTGTCTTTGTTTTATGGGGTTTATTTTAAGTAATCTATTTTTATAATGGGGTTTAGCTGCTTTTCACTGCTGTGTTTATGCCGCTTTACACCCTCTTGATGCACTTCCAGAGAGAGATCAATACCTAGGTTTTAAGACTCTTACTAGTCAGATATATTCTTGGGCGGTGAATAGGGGCTGTTGAGTCCAGTTCACTGAGCAGGGAGTAGGTCTTGTCTATTACATATTTGGCTTGTGGAACGGTATCTGAGCTAATTTCAAACCCTTGTTTTATGCATCACCCCGCCTCACCTTTCCCGTTAAGCAGCCATAGTGTGTTTTCTAAATGTGTGACTCTGTTCTGTTTTGTAATTCCGTTCAAGTGTGGCGATTTTGACATTCCCTCTATAAGTGATATCTTAGGATAAGTGTCTTTTTCTCTGTGACTTATTTCACTGAGAGTCATCGTACCTAAATCCACTCATCCTGCTGCTACTAGCCTTATGACATTGATTTCATGGCTGAGTGATATTCCATTGTGCCTAAGTACCACAAATTCTTTATCCATTTTTCGCTTTCCTGGGATATTGAAGGTGTACCGAAGTGGAGGTTCTTGGAAACAGAGCAGCCCTAAACTTTGGGGTGCCTGTGTCTTGTTGTTTTTTAGGTTTCCCCGATTTATACGCCCATGAGTGGATGTGCCCTATGCTCTCTAAGCTGTGCTTATTACATGTTTCAGGACACACCGTACACTTCTCCAGAGTGGCTGTTGGCAATTTACAGCCCGCCCATCAGCGTAGCAAGGCTCCCATGTCTCCATGGCCTGTCCTGCATTTCTGGTTTTTACACTTTTTTCAGCATGGCCCTTTGGACCGATGGCAAGCGAGACTTCTTTGTAGCGCTGATTTGCCTTTCCGGCTTGCCTGGTTGGCCAAAAAGGGCGTATGCGTTTTTTCCTGAATATATTCAGGAAAAAACGCATACGCCCTTTTTGGCCAAGGGCATCATTGTCAACGCTTTGCCGCTTTTCATGTGCTTTCAAGGCGAGTCGAGTCTGCCTCCTGACACCTGTTTCCTGCAATTCTGCCTTGCTTGCAAATCCTCCTCGTTGCCTTCCCTCAATATATTTGTGGACGAGAGTTATCATTTATAACTCTGCAGGTTTGTGAGTTGCAGTGCCCCTGAGCTCCATTTGTCAACTCGCTTTTTTGGGAGCTGGCCGCCAAAGCGCAGGATTGCTTCAGGCCGTATTCTGGTTCCGGGGGGCAGGCTGAGCCTGTGGCTCATTCTTCTTCCTGATGGGAAAATAGAGTGACCTGTGCCTGTCCCAACACCTAGAGCTAGTCTCTCATTGGTTCCCCCTCTTCCCGTTCATCCTCAGGCCAAATTGCGACCTGTCCGAAACAGGAGGTTAAAGGTGCTGATTCTCCAAGTAGGGAGATGGTTAGTAGAGGGGCTGGAATGGCGAACCCGAGCACAAGGAGAGGAGACATGAGGTGCGTTTGAGAAACCTTTCCCGATCACACGGTGTACCATCTTCTGGGTTTCCCACGCATGTTTTCGATGTCGGAAGATGCCCTTGAACCTGGAGATTTGGGACCCACGGCATGGGTACCACGCAGTATGACTTTAAAGGGTCTGCGTTTGCTCACCCAAGCTCACCAATCCTCTCAGCCCCAAGAGTGTCCAGCCTCATGTCTCATCCAGCTGTGGGTCTAGATATGGTCAATCCAGGTTGCATCAGAGCCCCTGAACGGATTTTGTAAAATTTCTCTCTCTTTCACTGTCTTTGTTTTATGGGTTTTTTTTTTTTAAGTAATCTATTTTTATAATGGGGTTTAGCTGCTTTTCACTGCTGTGTTTATGCCGCTTTACACGCTCTTGATTCACTTCCAGAGAGAGATCAATACATAGGTTTTAAGACTCTTACTAGTCAGATATATTCTTGGGCGGTGAATAGGGGCTGTTGAGTCCAGTTCACTGAGCAGGGAGTAGGTCTTGTCTATTACATATTTGGCTTGTGGAACGGTATCTGATCTAATTTCAAACCCTTGTTTTATGCATCACCCCGCCTCACCTTTCCCGTTAAGCAGCCATAGTGTGTTTTCTAAATGTGTGACTCTGTTCTGTTTTGTAATTCCGTTCAAGTGTGGCGATTTTGACATTCCCTCTATAAGTGATATCTTAGGTTAAGTGTCTTTTTCTCTGTGACTTATTTCACTGAGAGTCATCGTACCTAAATCCACTCATCCTGCTGCTACTAGCCTTATGACATTGATTTCATGGCTGAGTGATATTCCATTGTGCCTAAGTACCACAACTTCTTTATCCATTTTTCGCTTTCCTGGGATATTGAAGGTGTACCGAAGTGGAGGTTCTTGGAAACAGAGCAGCCCTAAACTTTGGGGTGCCTGTGTCTTGTTGTTTTTTAGGTTTCCCGATTTATACGCCCATGAGTGGATGTGCCCTATGCTCTCTAAGCTGTGCTTATTACATGTTTCAGGACACACCGTACACTTCTCCAGAGTGGCTGTTGGCAATTTACAGCCCGCCCATCAGCGTAGCAAGGCTCCCATGTCTCCATGGCCTGTCCTGCATTTCTGGTTTTTACACTTTTTTCAGCATGGCCCTTTTGACCGATGGCAAGCGAGACTTCTTTGTAGCGCTGATTTGCCTTTCGGCTTGCCTGGTTGGCCAAAAAGGGCGTATGCGTTTTTTCCTGAATATATTCAGGAAAAAACGCATACGCCCTTTTTGGCCAAGGGCATCATTGTCAACGCTTTGCCGCTTTTCATGTGCTTTCAAGGCGAGTCGAGTCTGCCTCCTGACACCTGTTTCCTGCAATTCTGCCTTGCTTGCAAATCCTCCTCGTTGCCTTCCCTCAATATATTTGTGGACGAGAGTTATCATTTATAACTCTGCAGGTTTGTGAGTTGCAGTGCCCCTGAGCTCCATTTGTCAACTCGCTTTTTTGGGAGCTGGCCGCCAAAGCGCAGGATTGCTTCAGGCCGTATTCTGGTTCCGGGGGCAGGCTGAGCCTGTGGCTCATTCTTCTTCCTGATGGGAAAATAGAGTGACCTGTGCCTGTCCCAACACCTAGAGCTAGTCTCTCATTGGTTCCCCCTCTTCCCGTTCATCCTCAGGCCAAATTGCGACCTGTCCGAAACAGGAGGTTAAAGGTGCTGATTCTCCAAGTAGGGAGATGGTTAGTAGAGGGGCTGGAATGGCGAACCCGAGCACAAGGAGAGGAGACATCAGGTGCGTTTGAGAAACCTTTCCCGATCACACGGTGTACCATCTTCTGGGTTTCCCACGCATGTTTTCGATGTCGGAAGATGCCCTTGAACCTGGAGATTTGGGACCCACGGCATGGGTACCACGCAGTATGACTTTAAATGGTCTGCGTTTGCTCACCCAAGCTCACCAATCCTCTCAGCCCCAAGAGTGTCCAGCCTCATGTCTCATCCAGCTGTGGGTCTAGATATGGTCAATCCAGGTTGCATCAGAGCCCCTGAACGGATTTTGTAAGAATTTCTCTCTCTTTCACTGTCTTTGTTTTATGGGGTTTATTTTAAGTAATCTATTTTTATAATGGGGTTTAGCTGCTTTTCACTGCTGTGTTTATGCCGCTTTACACCCTCTTGATGCACTTCCAGAGAGAGATCAATACCTAGGTTTTAAGACTCTTACTAGTCAGATATATTCTTGGGCGGTGAATAGGGGCTGTTGAGTCCAGTTCACTGAGCAGGGAGTAGGTCTTGTCTATTACATATTTGGCTTGTGGAACGGTATCTGAGCTAATTTCAAACCCTTGTTTTATGCATCACCCCACCTCACCTTTCCCGTTAAGCAGCCATAGTGTGTTTTCTAAATGTGTGACTCTGTTCTGTTTTGTAATTCCGTTCAAGTGTGCCGATTTTGACATTCCCTCTATAAGTGATATCTTAGGATAAGTGTCTTTTTCTCTGTGACTTATTTCACTGAGAGTCATCGTACCTAAATCCACTCATCCTGCTGCTACTAGCCTTATGACATTGATTTCATGGCTGAGTGATATTCCATTGTGCCTAAGTACCACAACTTCTTTATCCATTTTTCGCTTTCCTGGGATATTGAAGGTGTAGCGAAGTGGAGGTTCTTGGAAACAGAGCAGCCCTAAACTTTGGGGTGCCTGTGTCTTGTTGATTTTTAGGTTTCCCGATTTATACGCCCATGAGTGGAAGTGCCCTATGCTCTCTAAGCTGTGCTTATTACATGTTTCAGGACACACCGTACACTTCTCCAGAGTGGCTGTTGGCAATTTACAGCCCGCCCATCAGCGTAGCAAGGCTCCCATGTCTCCATGGCCTGTCCTGCATTTCTGGTTTTTACACTTTTTTCAGCATGGCCCTTTGGACCGATGGCAAGCGAGACTTCTTTGTAGCGCTGATTTGCCTTTCCGGCTTGCCTGGTTGGCCAAAAAGGGCGTATGCGTTTTTTCCTGAATATATTCAGGAAAAACCGCATACGCCCTTTTTGGCCAAGGGCATCATTGTCAACGCTTTGCCGCTTTTCGTGTGCTTTCAAGGCGAGTCGAGTCTGCCTCCTGAAACCTGTTTCCTGCAATTCTGCCTTGCTTTCAAATCCTCCTCGTTGCCTTCCCTCAATATATTTGTGGACGAGAGTTATCATTTATAACTCTGCAGGTTTGTGAGTTGCAGTGCCCCTGAGCTCCATTTGTCAACTCGCTTTTTTGGGAGCTGGCCGCCAAAGCGCAGGATTGCTTCAGGCCGTATTCTGGTTCCGGGGGGCAGGCTGAGCCTGTGGCTCATTCTTCTTCCTGATGGGAAAATAGAGTGACCTGTGCCTGTCCCAACACCTAGAGCTAGTCTCTCATTGGTTCCCCCTCTTCCCGTTCATCCTCAGGCCAAATTGCGACCTGTCCGAAACAGGAGGTTAAAGGTGCTGATTCTCCAAGTAGGGAGATGGTTAGTAGAGCGGCTGGAATGGCGAACCCGAGCACAAGGAGAGGAGACATGAGGTGCGTTTGAGAAACCTTTCCCGATCACACGGTGTACCATCTTCTGGGTTTCCCACGCATGTTTTCGATGTAGGAAGATGCCCTTGAACCTGGAGATTTGGGACCCACGGCATGGGTACCACGCAGTATGACTTTAAAGGGTCTGCGTTTGCTCACCCAAGCTCACCAATCCTCTCAGCCCCAAGAGTGTCCAGCCTCATGTCTCATCCAGCTGTGGGTCTAGATATGGTCAATCCAGGTTGCATCAGAGCCCCTGAACGGATTTTGTAAGAATTTCTCTCTCTTTCACTGTCTTTGTTTTATGGGGTTTATTTTAAGTAATCTATTTTTATAATGGGGTTTAGCTGCTTTTCACTGCTGTGTTTATGCCGCTTTACACCCTCTTGATGCACTTCCAGAGAGAGATCAATACCTAGGTTTTAAGACTCTTACTAGTCAGATATATTCTTGGGCGGTGAATAGGGGCTGTTGAGTCCAGTTCACTGAGCAGGGAGTAGGTCTTGTCTATTACATATTTGGCTTGTGGAACGGTATCTGAGCTAATTTCAAACCCTTGTTTTATGCATCACCCCGCCTCACCTTTCCCGTTAAGCAGCCATAGTGTGTTTTCTAAATGTGTGACTCTGTTCTGTTTTGTAATTCCGTTCAAGTGTGGCGATTTTGACATTCCCTCTATAAGTGATATCTTAGGATAAGTGTCTTTTTCTCTGTGACTTATTTCACTGAGAGTCATCGTACCTAAATCCACTCATCCTGCTGCTACTAGCCTTATGACATTGATTTCATGGCTGAGTGATATTCCATTGTGCCTAAGTACCACAACTTCTTTATCCATTTTTCGCTTTCCTGGGATATTGAAGGTGTAGCGAAGTGGAGGTTCTTGGAAACAGAGCAGCCCTAAACTTTGGGGTGCCTGTGTCTTGTTGTTTTTTAGGTTTCCCGATTTATACGCCCATGAGTGGATGTGCCCTATGCTCTCTAAGCTGTGCTTATTACATGTTTCAGGACACACCGTACACTTCTCCAGAGTGGCTGTTGGCAATTTACAGCCCGCCCATCAGCGTAGCAAGGCTCCCATGTCTCCATGGCCTGTCCTGCATTTCTGGTTTTTACACTTTTTTCAGCATGGCCCTTTGGACCGATGGCAAGCGAGACTTCTTTGTAGCGCTGATTTGCCTTTCGGCTTGCCTGGTTGGCCAAAAAGGGCGTATGCGTTTTTTCCTGAATATATTCAGGAAAAAACGCATACGCCCTTTTTGGCCAAGGGCATCATTGTCAACGCTTTGCCGCTTTTCATGTGCTTTCAAGGCGAGTCGAGTCTGCCTCCTGACACCTGTTTCCTGCAATTCTGCCTTGCTTGCAAATCCTCCTCGTTGCCTTCCCTCAATATATTTGTGGACGAGAGTTATCATTTATAACTCTGCAGGTTTGTGAGTTGCAGTGCCCCTGAGCTCCATTTGTCAACTCGCTTTTTTGGGAGCTGGCCGCCAAAGCGCAGGATTGCTTCAGGCCGTATTCTGGTTCCGGGGGCAGGCTGAGCCTGTGGCTCATTCTTCTTCCTGATGGGAAAATAGAGTGACCTGTGCCTGTCCCAACACCTAGAGCTAGTCTCTCATTGGTTCCCCCTCTTCCCGTTCATCCTCAGGCCAAATTGCGACCTGTCCGAAACAGGAGGTTAAAGGTGCTGATTCTCCAAGTAGGGAGATGGTTAGTAGAGGGGCTGGAATGGCGAACCCGAGCACAAGGAGAGGAGACATGAGGTGCGTTTGAGAAACTTTTCCCGATCACACGGTGTACCATCTTCTGGGTTTCCCACGCATGTTTTCGATGTCGGAAGATGCCCTTGAACCTGGAGATTTGGGACCCACGGCATGGGTACCACGCAGTATGACTTTAAATGGTCTGCGTTTGCTCACCCAAGCTCACCAATCCTCTCAGCCCCAAGAGTGTCCAGCCTCATGTCTCATCCAGCTGTGGGTCTAGATATGGTCAATCCAGGTTGCATCAGAGCCCCTGAACGGATTTTGTAAGAATTTCTCTCTCTTTCACTGTCTTTGTTTTATGGGGTTTATTTTAAGTAATCTATTTTTATAATGGGGTTTAGCTGCTTTTCACTGCTGTGTTTATGCCGCTTTACACCCTCTTGATGCACTTCCAGAGAGAGATCAATACCTAGGTTTTAAGACTCTTACTAGTCAGATATATTCTTGGGCGGTGAATAGGGGCTGTTGAGTCCAGTTCACTGAGCAGGGAGTAGGTCTTGTCTATTACATATTTGGCTTGTGGAACGGTATCTGAGCTAATTTCAAACCCTTGTTTTATGCATCACCCCGCCTCACCTTTCCCGTTAAGCAGCCATAGTGTGTTTTCTAAATGTGTGACTCTGTTCTGTTTTGTAATTCCGTTCAAGTGTGGCGATTTTGACATTCCCTCTATAAGTGATATCTTAGGATAAGTGTCTTTTTCTCTGTGACTTATTTCACTGAGAGTCATCGTACCTAAATCCACTCATCCTGCTGCTACTAGCCTTATGACATTGATTTCATGGCTGAGTGATATTCCATTGTGCCTAAGTACCACAACTTCTTTATCCATTTTTCGCTTTCCTGGGATATTGAAGGTGTAGCGAAGTGGAGGTTTTTGGAAACAGAGCAGCCCTAAACTTTGGGGTGCCTGTGTCTTGTTGTTTTTTAGGTTTCCCGATTTATACACCCATGAGTGGATGTGCCCTATGCTCTCTAAGCTGTGCTTATTACATGTTTCAGGACACACCGTACACTTCTCCAGAGTGGCTGTTGGCAATTTACAGCCCGCCCATCAGCGTAGCAAGGCTCCCATGTCTCCATGGCCTGTCCTGCATTTCTGGTTTTTACACTTTTTTCAGCATGGCCCTTTTGACCGATGGCAAGCGAGACTTCTTTGTAGCGCAGATTTGCCTTTCCGGCTTGCCTGGTTGGCCAAAAAGGGCGTATGCGTTTTTTCCTGAATATATTCAGGAAAAACCGCATACGCCCTTTTTGGCCAAGGGCATCATTGTCAACGCTTTGCCGCTTTTCATGTGCTTTCAAGGCGAGTCGAGTCTGCCTCCTGACACCTGTTTCCTGCAATTCTGCCTTGCTTGCAAATCCTCCTCGTTGCCTTCCCTCAATATATTTGTGGACGAGAGTTATCATTTATAACTCTGCAGGTTTGTGAGTTGCAGTGCCCCTGAGCTCCATTTGTCAACTCGCTTTTTTGGGAGCTGGCCGCCAAAGCGCAGGATTGCTTCAGGCCGTATTCTGGTTCCGGGGGCAGGCTGAGCCTGTGGCTCATTCTTCTTCCTGATGGGAAAATAGAGTGACCTGTGCCTGTCCCAACACCTAGAGCTAGTCTCTCTTTGGTTCCCCCTCTTCCCGTTCATCCTCAGGCCAAATTGCGACCTGTCCGAAACAGGAGGTTAAAGGTGCTGATTCTCCAAGTAGGGAGATGGTTAGTAGAGCGGCTGGAATGGCGATCCCGAGCACAAGGAGAGGAGACATGAGGTGCGTTTGAGAAACCTTTCCCGATCACACGGTGTACCATCTTCTGGGTTTCCCACGCATGTTTTCGAGGTAGGAAGATGCCCTTGAACCTGGAGATTTGGGACCCACGGCATGGGTACCACGCAGTATGACGTTAAAGGGTCTGCGTTTGCTCACCCAAGCTCACCAATCCTCTCAGCCCCAAGAGTGTCCAGCCTCATGTCTCATCCAGCTGTGGGTCTAGATATGGTCAATCCAGGTTGCATCAGAGCCCCTGAACGGATTTTGTAAGAATTTCTCTCTCTTTCACTGTCTTTGTTTTATGGGGTTTATTTTAAGTAATCTATTTTTATAATGGGGTTTAGCTGCTTTTCACTGCTGTGTTTATGCCGCTTTACACCCTCTTGATGCACTTCCAGAGAGAGATCAATACCTAGGTTTTAAGACTCTTACTAGTCAGATATATTCTTGGGCGGTGAATAGGGGCTGTTGAGTCCAGTTCACTGAGCAGGGAGTAGGTCTTGTCTATTACATATTTGGCTTGTGGAACGGTATCTGAGCTAATTTCAAACCCTTGTTTTATGCATCACCCCACCTCACCTTTCCCGTTAAGCAGCCATAGTGTGTTTTCTAAATGTGTGACTCTGTTCTGTTTTGTAATTCCGTTCAAGTGTGGCGATTTTGACATTCCCTCTATAAGTGATATCTTAGGATAAGTGTCTTTTTCTCTGTGACTTATTTCACTGAGAGTCATCGTACCTAAATCCACTCATCCTGCTGCTACTAGCCTTATGACATTGATTTCATGGCTGAGTGATATTCCATTGTGCCTAAGTACCACAACTTCTTTATCCATTTTTCGCTTTCCTGGGATATTGAAGGTGTAGCGAAGTGGAGGTTCTTGGAAACAGAGCAGCCCTAAACTTTGGGGTGCCTGTGTCTTGCTGATTTTTAGGTTTCCCGATTTATACGCCCATGAGTGGAAGTGCCCTATGCTCTCTAAGCTGTGCTTATTACATATTTCAGGAAACACCGTACACTTCTCCAGAGTGGCTGTTGGCAATTTACAGCCCGCCCATCAGCGTAGCAAGGCTCCCATGTCTCCATGGCCTGTCCTGCATTTCTGGTTTTTACACTTTTTTCAGCATGGCCCTTTGGACCGATGGCAAGCGAGACTTCTTTGTAGCGCTGATTTGCCTTTCCGGCTTGCCTGGTTGGCCAAAAAGGGCGTATGCGTTTTTTCCTGAATATATTCAGGAAAAACCGCATACGCCCTTTTTGGCCAAGGGCATCATTGTCAACGCTTTGCCGCTTTTCGTGTGCTTTCAAGGCGAGTCGAGTCTGCCTCCTGAAACCTGTTTCCTGCAATTCTGCCTTGCTTTCAAATCCTCCTCGTTGCCTTCCCTCAATATATTTGTGGACGAGAGTTATCATTTATAACTCTGCAGGTTTGTGAGTTGCAGTGCCCCTGAGCTCCATTTGTCAACTCGCTTTTTTGGGAGCTGGCCGCCAAAGCGCAGGATTGCTTCAGGCCGTATTCTGGTTCCGGGGGGCAGGCTGAGCCTGTGGCTCATTCTTCTTCCTGATGGGAAAATAGAGTGACCTGTGCCTGTCCCAACACCTAGAGCTAGTCTCTCATTGGTTCCCCCTCTTCCCGTTCATCCTCAGGCCAAATTGCGACCTGTCCGAAACAGGAGGTTAAAGGTGCTGATTCTCCAAGTAGGGAGATGGTTAGTAGAGCGGCTGGAATGGCGAACCCGAGCACAAGGAGAGGAGACATGAGGTGCGTTTGAGAAACCTTTCCCGATCACACGGTGTACCATCTTCTGGGTTTCCCACGCATGTTTTCGAGGTAGGAAGATGCCCTTGAACCTGGAGATTTGGGACCCACGGCATGGGTACCACGCAGTATGACTTTAAAGGGTCTGCGTTTGCTCACCCAAGCTCACCAATCCTCTCAGCCCCAAGAGTGTCCAGCCTCATGTCTCATCCAGCTGTGGGTCTAGATATGGTCAATCCAGGTTGCATCAGAGCCCCTGAACGGATTTTGTAAGAATTTCTCTCTCTTTCACTGTCTTTGTTTTATGGGGTTTATTTTAAGTAATCTATTTTTATAATGGGGTTTAGCTGCTTTTCACTGCTGTGTTTATGCCGCTTTACACCCTCTTGATGCACTTCCAGAGAGAGATCAATACCTAGGTTTTAAGACTCTTACTAGTCAGATATATTCTTGGGCGGTGAATAGGGGCTGTTGAGTCCAGTTCACTGAGCAGGGAGTAGGTCTTGTCTATTACATATTTGGCTTGTGGAACGGTATCTGAGCTAATTTCAAACCCTTGTTTTATGCATCACCCCGCCTCACCTTTCCCGTTAAGGAGCCATAGTGTGTTTTCTAAATGTGTGACTCTGTTCTGTTTTGTAATTCCGTTCAAGTGTGGCGATTTTGACATTCCCTCTATAAGTGATATCTTAGGATAAGTGTCTTTTTCTCTGTGACTTATTTCACTGAGAGTCATCGTACCTAAATCCACTCATCCTGCTGCTACTAGCCTTATGACATTGATTTCATGGCTGAGTGATATTCCATTGTGCCTAAGTACCACAACTTCTTTATCCATTTTTCGCTTTCCTGGGATATTGAAGGTGTACCGAAGTGGAGGTTCTTGGAAACAGAGCAGCCCTAAACTTTGGGGTGCCTGTGTCTTGTTGTTTTTTAGGTTTCCCCGATTTATACGCCCATGAGTGGATGTGCCCTATGCTCTCTAAGCTGTGCTTATTACATGTTTCAGGACACACCGTACACTTCTCCAGAGTGGCTCTTGGCAATTTACAGCCCGCCCATCAGCGTAGCAAGGCTCCCATGTCTCCATGGCCTGTCCTGCATTTCTGGTTTTTACACTTTTTTCAGCATGGCCCTTTTGACCGATGGCAAGCGAGACTTCTTTGTAGCGCTGATTTGCCTTTCGGCTTGCCTGGTTGGCCAAAAAGGGCGTATGCGTTTTTTCCTGAATATATTCAGGAAAAAACGCATACGCCCTTTTTGGCCAAGGGCATCATTGTCAACGCTTTGCCGCTTTTCATGTGCTTTCAAGGCGAGTCGAGTCTGCCTCCTGACACCTGTTTCCTGCAATTCTGCCTTGCTTGCAAATCCTCCTCGTTGCCTTCCCTCAATATATTTGTGGACGAGAGTTATCATTTATAACTCTGCAGGTTTGTGAGTTGCAGTGCCCCTGAGCTCCATTTGTCAACTCGCTTTTTTGGGAGCTGGCCGCCAAAGCGCAGGATTGCTTCAGGCCGTATTCTGGTTCCGGGGGCAGGCTGAGCCTGTGGCTCATTCTTCTTCCTGATGGGAAAATAGAGTGACCTGTGCCTGTCCCAACACCTAGAGCTAGTCTCTCATTGGTTCCCCCTCTTCCCGTTCATCCTCAGGCCAAATTGCGACCTGTCCGAAACAGGAGGTTAAAGGTGCTGATTCTCCAAGTAGGGAGATGGTTAGTAGAGGGGCTGGAATGGCGAACCCGAGCACAAGGAGAGGAGACATCAGGTGCGTTTGAGAAACCTTTCCCGATCACACGGTGTACCATCTTCTGGGTTTCCCACGCATGTTTTCGAGGTAGGAAGATGCCCTTGAACCTGGAGATTTGGGACCCACGGCATGGGTACCACGCAGTATGACTTTAAATGGTCTGCGTTTGCTCACCCAAGCTCACCAATCCTCTCAGCCCCAAGAGTGTCCAGCCTCATGTCTCATCCAGCTGTGGGTCTAGATATGGTCAATCCAGGTTGCATCAGAGCCCCTGAACGGATTTTGTAAGAATTTCTCTCTCTTTCACTGTCTTTGTTTTATGGGGTTTATTTTAAGTAATCTATTTTTATAATGGGGTTTAGCTGCTTTTCACTGCTGTGTTTATGCCGCTTTACACCCTCTTGATGCACTTCCAGAGAGAGATCAATACCTAGGTTTTAAGACTCTTACTAGTCAGATATATTCTTGGGCGGTGAATAGGGGCTGTTGAGTCCAGTTCACTGAGCAGGGAGTAGGTCTTGTCTATTACATATTTGGCTTGTGGAACGGTATCTGAGCTAATTTCAAACCCTTGTTTTATGCATCACCCCACCTCACCTTTCCCGTTAAGCAGCCATAGTGTGTTTTCTAAATGTGTGACTCTGTTCTGTTTTGTAATTCCGTTCAAGTGTGCCGATTTTGACATTCCCTCTATAAGTGATATCTTAGGATAAGTGTCTTTTTCTCTGTGACTTATTTCACTGAGAGTCATCGTACCTAAATCCACTCATCCTGCTGCTACTAGCCTTATGACATTGATTTCATGGCTGAGTGATATTCCATTGTGCCTAAGTACCACAACTTCTTTATCCATTTTTCGCTTTCCTGGGATATTGAAGGTGTAGCGAAGTGGAGGTTCTTGGAAACAGAGCAGCCCTAAACTTTGGGGTGCCTGTGTCTTGTTGATTTTTAGGTTTCCCGATTTATACGCCCATGAGTGGAAGTGCCCTATGCTCTCTAAGCTGTGCTTATTACATGTTTCAGGAAACACCGTACACTTCTCCAGAGTGGCTGTTGGCAATTTACAGCCCGCCCATCAGCGTAGCAAGGCTCCCATGTCTCCATGGCCTGTCCTGCATTTCTGGTTTTTACACTTTTTTCAGCATGGCCCTTTGGACCGATGGCAAGCGAGACTTCTTTGTAGCGCTGATTTGCCTTTCCGGCTTGCCTGGTTGGCCAAAAAGGGCGTATGCGTTTTTTCCTGAATATATTCAGGAAAAACCGCATACGCCCTTTTTGGCCAAGGGCATCATTGTCAACGCTTTGCCGCTTTTCGTGTGCTTTCAAGGCGAGTCGAGTCTGCCTCCTGAAACCTGTTTCCTGCAATTCTGCCTTGCTTTCAAATCCTCCTCGTTGCCTTCCCTCAATATATTTGTGGACGAGAGTTATCATTTATAACTCTGCAGGTTTGTGAGTTGCAGTGCCCCTGAGCTCCATTTGTCAACTCGCTTTTTTGGGAGCTGGCCGCCAAAGCGCAGGATTGCTTCAGGCCGTATTCTGGTTCCGGGGGGCAGGCTGAGCCTGTGGCTCATTCTTCTTCCTGATGGGAAAATAGAGTGACCTGTGCCTGTCCCAACACCTAGAGCTAGTCTCTCATTGGTTCCCCCTCTTCCCGTTCATCCTCAGGCCAAATTGCGACCTGTCCGAAACAGGAGGTTAAAGGTGCTGATTCTCCAAGTAGGGAGATGGTTAGTAGAGCGGCTGGAATGGCGAACCCGAGCACAAGGAGAGGAGACATGAGGTGCGTTTGAGAAACCTTTCCCGATCACACGGTGTACCATCTTCTGGGTTTCCCACGCATGTTTTCGATGTAGGAAGATGCCCTTGAACCTGGAGATTTGGGACCCACGGCATGGGTACCACGCAGTATGACTTTAAAGGGTCTGCGTTTGCTCACCCAAGCTCACCAATCCTCTCAGCCCCAAGAGTGTCCAGCCTCATGTCTCATCCAGCTGTGGGTCTAGATATGGTCAATCCAGGTTGCATCAGAGCCCCTGAACGGATTTTGTAAGAATTTCTCTCTCTTTCACTGTCTTTGTTTTATGGGGTTTATTTTAAGTAATCTATTTTTATAATGGGGTTTAGCTGCTTTTCACTGCTGTGTTTATGCCGCTTTACACCCTCTTGATGCACTTCCAGAGAGAGATCAATACCTAGGTTTTAAGACTCTTACTAGTCAGATATATTCTTGGGCGGTGAATAGGGGCTGTTGAGTCCAGTTCACTGAGCAGGGAGTAGGTCTTGTCTATTACATATTTGGCTTGTGGAACGGTATCTGAGCTAATTTCAAACCCTTGTTTTATGCATCACCCCGCCTCACCTTTCCCGTTAAGCAGCCATAGTGTGTTTTCTAAATGTGTGACTCTGTTCTGTTTTGTAATTCCGTTCAAGTGTGGCGATTTTGACATTCCCTCTATAAGTGATATCTTAGGATAAGTGTCTTTTTCTCTGTGACTTATTTCACTGAGAGTCATCGTACCTAAATCCACTCATCCTGCTGCTACTAGCCTTATGACATTGATTTCATGGCTGAGTGATATTCCATTGTGCCTAAGTACCACAACTTCTTTATCCATTTTTCGCTTTCCTGGGATATTGAAGGTGTACCGAAGTGGAGGTTCTTGGAAACAGAGCAGCCCTAAACTTTGGGGTGCCTGTGTCTTGTTGTTTTTTAGGTTTCCCGATTTATACGCCCATGAGTGGATGTGCCCTATGCTCTCTAAGCTGTGCTTATTACATGTTTCAGGACACACCGTACACTTCTCCAGAGTGGCTGTTGGCAATTTACAGCCCGCCCATCAGCGTAGCAAGGCTCCCATGTCTCCATGGCCTGTCCTGCATTTCTGGTTTTTACACTTTTTTCAGCATGGCCCTTTTGACCGATGGCAAGCGAGACTTCTTTGTAGCGCTGATTTGCCTTTCGGCTTGCCTGGTTGGCCAAAAAGGGCGTATGCGTTTTTTCCTGAATATATTCAGGAAAAAACGCATACGCCCTTTTTGGCCAAGGGCATCATTGTCAACGCTTTGCCGCTTTTCATGTGCTTTCAAGGCGAGTCGAGTCTGCCTCCTGACACCTGTTTCCTGCAATTCTGCCTTGCTTGCAAATCCTCCTCGTTGCCTTCCCTCAATATATTTGTGGACGAGAGTTATCATTTATAACTCTGCAGGTTTGTGAGTTGCAGTGCCCCTGAGCTCCATTTGTCAACTCGCTTTTTTGGGAGCTGGCCGCCAAAGCGCAGGATTGCTTCAGGCCGTATTCTGGTTCCGGGGGCAGGCTGAGCCTGTGGCTCATTCTTCTTCCTGATGGGAAAATAGAGTGACCTGTGCCTGTCCCAACACCTAGAGCTAGTCTCTCATTGGTTCCCCCTCTTCCCGTTCATCCTCAGGCCAAATTGCGACCTGTCCGAAACAGGAGGTTAAAGGTGCTGATTCTCCAAGTAGGGAGATGGTTAGTAGAGGGGCTGGAATGGCGAACCCGAGCACAAGGAGAGGAGACATGAGGTGCGTTTGAGAAACCTTTCCCGATCACACGGTGTACCATCTTCTGGGTTTCCCACGCATGTTTTCGATGTCGGAAGATGCCCTTGAACCTGGAGATTTGGGACCCACGGCATGGGTACCACGCAGTATGACTTTAAATGGTCTGCGTTTGCTCACCCAAGCTCACCAATCCTCTCAGCCCCAAGAGTGTCCAGCCTCATGTCTCATCCAGCTGTGGGTCTAGATATGGTCAATCCAGGTTGCATCAGAGCCCCTGAACGGATTTTGTAAGAATTTCTCTCTCTTTCACTGTCTTTGTTTTATGGGGTTTATTTTAAGTAATCTATTTTTATAATGGGGTTTAGCTGCTTTTCACTGCTGTGTTTATGCCGCTTTACACCCTCTTGATGCACTTCCAGAGAGAGATCAATACCTAGGTTTTAAGACTCTTACTAGTCAGATATATTCTTGGGCGGTGAATAGGGGCTGTTGAGTCCAGTTCACTGAGCAGGGAGTAGGTCTTGTCTATTACATATTTGGCTTGTGGAACGGTATCTGAGCTAATTTCAAACCCTTGTTTTATGCATCACCCCGCCTCACCTTTCCCGTTAAGCAGCCATAGTGTGTTTTCTAAATGTGTGACTCTGTTCTGTTTTGTAATTCCGTTCAAGTGTGGCGATTTTGACATTCCCTCTATAAGTGATATCTTAGGATAAGTGTCTTTTTCTCTGTGACTTATTTCACTGAGAGTCATCGTACCTAAATCCACTCATCCTGCTGCTACTAGCCTTATGACATTGATTTCATGGCTGAGTGATATTCCATTGTGCCTAAGTACCACAACTTCTTTATCCATTTTTCGCTTTCCTGGGATATTGAAGGTGTAGCGAAGTGGAGGTTCTTGGAAACAGAGCAGCCCTAAACTTTGGGGTGCCTGTGTCTTGTTGTTTTTTAGGTTTCCCGATTTATACACCCATGAGTGGATGTGCCCTATGCTCTCTAAGCTGTGCTTATTACATGTTTCAGGACACACCGTACACTTCTCCAGAGTGGCTGTTGGCAATTTACAGCCCGCCCATCAGCGTAGCAAGGCTCCCATGTCTCCATGGCCTGTCCTGCATTTCTGGTTTTTACACTTTTTTCAGCATGGCCCTTTTGACCGATGGCAAGCGAGACTTCTTTGTAGCGCAGATTTGCCTTTCCGGCTTGCCTGGTTGGCCAAAAAGGGCGTATGCGTTTTTTCCTGAATATATTCAGGAAAAACCGCATACGCCCTTTTTGGCCAAGGGCATCATTGTCAACGCTTTGCCGCTTTTCATGTGCTTTCAAGGCGAGTCGAGTCTGCCTCCTGACACCTGTTTCCTGCAATTCTGCCTTGCTTGCAAATCCTCCTCGTTGCCTTCCCTCAATATATTTGTGGACGAGAGTTATCATTTATAACTCTGCAGGTTTGTGAGTTGCAGTGCCCCTGAGCTCCATTTGTCAACTCGCTTTTTTGGGAGCTGGCCGCCAAAGCGCAGGATTGCTTCAGGCCGTATTCTGGTTCCGGGGGCAGGCTGAGCCTGTGGCTCATTCTTCTTCCTGATGGGAAAATAGAGTGACCTGTGCCTGTCCCAACACCTAGAGCTAGTCTCTCTTTGGTTCCCCCTCTTCCCGTTCATCCTCAGGCCAAATTGCGACCTGTCCGAAACAGGAGGTTAAAGGTGCTGATTCTCCAAGTAGGGAGATGGTTAGTAGAGCGGCTGGAATGGCGAACCCGAGCACAAGGAGAGGAGACATGAGGTGCGTTTGAGAAACCTTTCCCGATCACACGGTGTACCATCTTCTGGGTTTCCCACGCATGTTTTCGATGTAGGAAGATGCCCTTGAACCTGGAGATTTGGGACCCACGGCATGGGTACCACGCAGTATGACGTTAAAGGGTCTGCGTTTGCTCACCCAAGCTCACCAATCCTTTCAGCCCCAAGAGTGTCCAGCCTCATGTCTCATCCAGCTGTGGGTCTAGATATGGTCAATCCAGGTTGCATCAGAGCCCCTGAACGGATTTTGTAAGAATTTCTCTCTCTTTCACTGTCTTTGTTTTATGGGGTTTATTTTAAGTAATCTATTTTTATAATGGGGTTTAGCTGCTTTTCACTGCTGTGTTTATGCCGCTTTACACCCTCTTGATGCACTTCCAGAGAGAGATCAATACCTAGGTTTTAAGACTCTTACTAGTCAGATATATTCTTGGGCGGTGAATAGGGGCTGTTGAGTCCAGTTCACTGAGCAGGGAGTAGGTCTTGTCTATTACATATTTGGCTTGTGGAACGGTATCTGAGCTAATTTCAAACCCTTGTTTTATGCATCACCCCACCTCACCTTTCCCGTTAAGCAGCCATAGTGTGTTTTCTAAATGTGTGACTCTGTTCTGTTTTGTAATTCCGTTCAAGTGTGGCGATTTTGACATTCCCTCTATAAGTGATATCTTAGGATAAGTGTCTTTTTCTCTGTGACTTATTTCACTGAGAGTCATCGTACCTAAATCCACTCATCCTGCTGCTACTAGCCTTATGACATTGATTTCATGGCTGAGTGATATTCCATTGTGCCTAAGTACCACAACTTCTTTATCCATTTTTCGCTTTCCTGGGATATTGAAGGTGTAGCGAAGTGGAGGTTCTTGGAAACAGAGCAGCCCTAAACTTTGGGGTGCCTGTGTCTTGCTGATTTTTAGGTTTCCCGATTTATACGCCCATGAGTGGAAGTGCCCTATGCTCTCTAAGCTGTGCTTATTACATATTTCAGGAAACACCGTACACTTCTCCAGAGTGGCTGTTGGCAATTTACAGCCCGCCCATCAGCGTAGCAAGGCTCCCATGTCTCCATGGCCTGTCCTGCATTTCTGGTTTTTACACTTTTTTCAGCATGGCCCTTTGGACCGATGGCAAGCGAGACTTCTTTGTAGCGCTGATTTGCCTTTCCGGCTTGCCTGGTTGGCCAAAAAGGGCGTATGCGTTTTTTCCTGAATATATTCAGGAAAAACCGCATACGCCCTTTTTGGCCAAGGGCATCATTGTCAACGCTTTGCCGCTTTTCGTGTGCTTTCAAGGCGAGTCGAGTCTGCCTCCTGAAACCTGTTTCCTGCAATTCTGCCTTGCTTTCAAATCCTCCTCGTTGCCTTCCCTCAATATATTTGTGGACGAGAGTTATCATTTATAACTCTGCAGGTTTGTGAGTTGCAGTGCCCCTGAGCTCCATTTGTCAACTCGCTTTTTTGGGAGCTGGCCGCCAAAGCGCAGGATTGCTTCAGGCCGTATTCTGGTTCCGGGGGGCAGGCTGAGCCTGTGGCTCATTCTTCTTCCTGATGGGAAAATAGAGTGACCTGTGCCTGTCCCAACACCTAGAGCTAGTCTCTCATTGGTTCCCCCTCTTCCCGTTCATCCTCAGGCCAAATTGCGACCTGTCCGAAACAGGAGGTTAAAGGTGCTGATTCTCCAAGTAGGGAGATGGTTAGTAGAGCGGCTGGAATGGCGAACCCGAGCACAAGGAGAGGAGACATGAGGTGCGTTTGAGAAAACTTTCCCGATCACACGGTGTACCATCTTCTGGGTTTCCCACGCATGTTTTCGAGGTAGGAAGATGCCCTTGAACCTGGAGATTTGGGACCCACGGCATGGGTACCACGCAGTATGACTTTAAAGGGTCTGCGTTTGCTCACCCAAGCTCACCAATCCTCTCAGCCCCAAGAGTGTCCAGCCTCATGTCTCATCCAGCTGTGGGTCTAGATATGGTCAATCCAGGTTGCATCAGAGCCCCTGAACGGATTTTGTAAGAATTTCTCTCTCTTTCACTGTCTTTGTTTTATGGGGTTTATTTTAAGTAATCTATTTTTATAATGGGGTTTAGCTGCTTTTCACTGCTGTGTTTATGCCGCTTTACACCCTCTTGATGCACTTCCAGAGAGAGATCAATACCTAGGTTTTAAGACTCTTACTAGTCAGATATATTCTTGGGCGGTGAATAGGGGCTGTTGAGTCCAGTTCACTGAGCAGGGAGTAGGTCTTGTCTATTACATATTTGGCTTGTGGAACGGTATCTGAGCTAATTTCAAACCCTTGTTTTATGCATCACCCCGCCTCACCTTTCCCGTTAAGCAGCCATAGTGTGTTTTCTAAATGTGTGACTCTGTTCTGTTTTGTAATTCCGTTCAAGTGTGGCGATTTTGACATTCCCTCTATAAGTGATATCTTAGGATAAGTGTCTTTTTCTCTGTGACTTATTTCACTGAGAGTCATCGTACCTAAATCCACTCATCCTGCTGCTACTAGCCTTATGACATTGATTTCATGGCTGAGTGATATTCCATTGTGCCTAAGTACCACAACTTCTTTATCCATTTTTCGCTTTCCTGGGATATTGAAGGTGTACCGAAGTGGAGGTTCTTGGAAACAGAGCAGCCCTAAACTTTGGGGTGCCTGTGTCTTGTTGTTTTTTAGGTTTCCCCGATTTATACGCCCATGAGTGGATGTGCCCTATGCTCTCTAAGCTGTGCTTATTACATGTTTCAGGACACACCGTACACTTCTCCAGAGTGGCTCTTGGCAATTTACAGCCCGCCCATCAGCGTAGCAAGGCTCCCATGTCTCCATGGCCTGTCCTGCATTTCTGGTTTTTACACTTTTTTCAGCATGGCCCTTTGGACCGATGGCAAGCGAGACTTCTTTGTAGCGCTGATTTGCCTTTCCGGCTTGCCTGGTTGGCCAAAAAGGGCGTATGCGTTTTTTCCTGAATATATTCAGGAAAAAACGCATACGCCCTTTTTGGCCAAGGGCATCATTGTCAACGCTTTGCCGCTTTTCATGTGCTTTCAAGGCGAGTCGAGTCTGCCTCCTGACACCTGTTTCCTGCAATTCTGCCTTGCTTTCAAATCCTCCTCGTTGCCTTCCCTCAATATATTTGTGGACGAGAGTTATCATTTATAACTCTGCAGGTTTGTGAGTTGCAGTGCCCCTGAGCTCCATTTGTCAACTCGCTTTTTTGGGAGCTGGCCGCCAAAGCGCAGGATTGCTTCAGGCCGTATTCTGGTTTCGGGGGGCAGGCTGAGCCTGTGGCTCATTCTTCTTCCTGATGGGAAAATAGAGTGACCTGTGCCTGTCCCAACACCTAGAGCTAGTCTCTCATTGGTTCCCCCTCTTCCCGTTCATCCTCAGGCCAAATTGCGACCTGTCCGAAACAGGAGGTTAAAGGTGCTGATTCTCCAAGTAGGGAGATGGTTAGTAGAGGGGCTGGAATGGCGAACCCGAGCACAAGGAGAGGAGACATCAGGTGCGTTTGAGAAACCTTTCCCGATCACACGGTGTACCATCTTCTGGGTTTCCCACGCATGTTTTCGATGTCGGAAGATGCCCTTGAACCTGGAGATTTGGGACCCACGGCATGGGTACCACGCAGTATGACTTTAAATGGTCTGCGTTTGCTCACCCAAGCTCACCAATCCTCTCAGCCCCAAGAGTGTCCAGCCTCATGTCTCATCCAGCTGTGGGTCTAGATATGGTCAATCCAGGTTGCATCAGAGCCCCTGAACGGATTTTGTAAGAATTTCTCTCTCTTTCACTGTCTTTGTTTTATGGGGTTTATTTTAAGTAATCTATTTTTATAATGGGGTTTAGCTGCTTTTCACTGCTGTGTTTATGCCGCTTTACACCCTCTTGATGCACTTCCAGAGAGAGATCAATACCTAGGTTTTAAGACTCTTACTAGTCAGATATATTCTTGGGCGGTGAATAGGGGCTGTTGAGTCCAGTTCACTGAGCAGGGAGTAGGTCTTGTCTATTACATATTTGGCTTGTGGAACGGTATCTGAGCTAATTTCAAACCCTTGTTTTATGCATCACCCCGCCTCACCTTTCCCGTTAAGCAGCCATAGTGTGTTTTCTAAATGTGTGACTCTGTTCTGTTTTGTAATTCCGTTCAAGTGTGGCGATTTTGACATTCCCTCTATAAGTGATATCTTAGGATAAGTGTCTTTTTCTCTGTGACTTATTTCACTGAGAGTCATCGTACCTAAATCCACTCATCCTGCTGCTACTAGCCTTATGACATTGATTTCATGGCTGAGTGATATTCCATTGTGCCTAAGTACCACAACTTCTTTATCCATTTTTCGCTTTCCTGGGATATTGAAGGTGTAGCGAAGTGGAGGTTCTTGGAAACAGAGCAGCCCTAAACTTTGGGGTGCCTGTGTCTTGTTGTTTTTTAGGTTTCCCGATTTATACACCCATGAGTGGATGTGCCCTATGCTCTCTAAGCTGTGCTTATTACATGTTTCAGGACACACCGTACACTTCTCCAGAGTGGCTGTTGGCAATTTACAGCCCGCCCATCAGCGTAGCAAGGCTCCCATGTCTCCATGGCCTGTCCTGCATTTCTGGTTTTTACACTTTTTTCAGCATGGCCCTTTTGACCGATGGCAAGCGAGACTTCTTTGTAGCGCAGATTTGCCTTTCCGGCTTGCCTGGTTGGCCAAAAAGGGCGTATGCGTTTTTTCCTGAATATATTCAGGAAAAACCGCATACGCCCTTTTTGGCCAAGGGCATCATTGTCAACGCTTTGCCGCTTTTCATGTGCTTTCAAGGCGAGTCGAGTCTGCCTCCTGACACCTGTTTCCTGCAATTCTGCCTTGCTTGCAAATCCTCCTCGTTGCCTTCCCTCAATATATTTGTGGACGAGAGTTATCATTTATAACTCTGCAGGTTTGTGAGTTGCAGTGCCCCTGAGCTCCATTTGTCAACTCGCTTTTTTGGGAGCTGCCCGCCAAAGCGCAGGATTGCTTCAGGCCGTATTCTGGTTCCGGGGGCAGGCTGAGCCTGTGGCTCATTCTTCTTCCTGATGGGAAAATAGAGTGACCTGTGCCTGTCCCAACACCTAGAGCTAGTCTCTCATTGGTTCCCCCTCTTCCCGTTCATCCTCAGGCCAAATTGCGACCTGTCCGAAACAGGAGGTTAAAGGTGCTGATTCTCCAAGTAGGGAGATGGTTAGTAGAGGGGCTGGAATGGCGAACCCGAGCACAAGGAGAGGAGACATCAGGTGCGTTTGAGAAACCTTTCCCGATCACACGGTGTACCATCTTCTGGGTTTCCCACGCATGTTTTCGATGTCGGAAGATGCCCTTGAACCTGGAGATTTGGGACCCACGGCATGGGTACCACGCAGTATGACTTTAAATGGTCTGCGTTTGCTCACCCAAGCTCACCAATCCTCTCAGCCCCAAGAGTGTCCAGCCTCATGTCTCATCCAGCTGTGGGTCTAGATATGGTCAATCCAGGTTGCATCAGAGCCCCTGAACGGATTTTGTAAGAATTTCTCTCTCTTTCACTGTCTTTGTTTTATGGGGTTTATTTTAAGTAATCTATTTTTATAATGGGGTTTAGCTGCTTTTCACTGCTGTGTTTATGCCGCTTTACACCCTCTTGATGCACTTCCAGAGAGAGATCAATACCTAGGTTTTAAGACTCTTACTAGTCAGATATATTCTTGGGCGGTGAATAGGGGCTGTTGAGTCCAGTTCACTGAGCAGGGAGTAGGTCTTGTCTATTACATATTTGGCTTGTGGAACGGTATCTGAGCTAATTTCAAACCCTTGTTTTATGCATCACCCCGCCTCACCTTTCCCGTTAAGCAGCCATAGTGTGTTTTCTAAATGTGTGACTCTGTTCTGTTTTGTAATTCCGTTCAAGTGTGGCGATTTTGACATTCCCTCTATAAGTGATATCTTAGGATAAGTGTCTTTTTCTCTGTGACTTATTTCACTGAGAGTCATCGTACCTAAATCCACTCATCCTGCTGCTACTAGCCTTATGACATTGATTTCATGGCTGAGTGATATTCCATTGTGCCTAAGTACCACAACTTCTTTATCCATTTTTCGCTTTCCTGGGATATTGAAGGTGTAGCGAAGTGGAGGTTCTTGGAAACAGAGCAGCCCTAAACTTTGGGGTGCCTGTGTCTTGTTGTTTTTTAGGTTTCCCGATTTATACACCCATGAGTGGATGTGCCCTATGCTCTCTAAGCTGTGCTTATTACATGTTTCAGGACACACCGTACACTTCTCCAGAGTGGCTGTTGGCAATTTACAGCCCGCCCATCAGCGTAGCAAGGCTCCCATGTCTCCATGGCCTGTCCTGCATTTCTGGTTTTTACACTTTTTTCAGCATGGCCCTTTTGACCGATGGCAAGCGAGACTTCTTTGTAGCGCAGATTTGCCTTTCCGGCTTGCCTGGTTGGCCAAAAAGGGCGTATGCGTTTTTTCCTGAATATATTCAGGAAAAACCGCATACGCCCTTTTTGGCCAAGGGCATCATTGTCAACGCTTTGCCGCTTTTCATGTGCTTTCAAGGCGAGTCGAGTCTGCCTCCTGACACCTGTTTCCTGCAATTCTGCCTTGCTTGCAAATCCTCCTCGTTGCCTTCCCTCAATATATTTGTGGACGAGAGTTATCATTTATAACTCTGCAGGTTTGTGAGTTGCAGTGCCCCTGAGCTCCATTTGTCAACTCGCTTTTTTGGGAGCTGGCCGCCAAAGCGCAGGATTGCTTCAGGCCGTATTCTGGTTCCGGGGGCAGGCTGAGCCTGTGGCTCATTCTTCTTCCTGATGGGAAAATAGAGTGACCTGTGCCTGTCCCAACACCTAGAGCTAGTCTCTCTTTGGTTCCCCCTCTTCCCGTTCATCCTCAGGCCAAATTGCGACCTGTCCGAAACAGGAGGTTAAAGGTGCTGATTCTCCAAGTAGGGAGATGGTTAGTAGAGCGGCTGGAATGGCGAACCCGAGCACAAGGAGAGGAGACATGAGGTGCGTTTGAGAAACCTTTCCCGATCACACGGTGTACCATCTTCTGGGTTTCCCACGCATGTTTTCGATGTAGGAAGATGCCCTTGAACCTGGAGATTTGGGACCCACGGCATGGGTACCACGCAGTATGACGTTAAAGGGTCTGCGTTTGCTCACCCAAGCTCACCAATCCTCTCAGCCCCAAGAGTGTCCAGCCTCATGTCTCATCCAGCTGTGGGTCTAGATATGGTCAATCCAGGTTGCATCAGAGCCCCTGAACGGATTTTGTAAGAATTTCTCTCTCTTTCACTGTCTTTGTTTTATGGGGTTTATTTTAAGTAATCTATTTTTATAATGGGGTTTAGCTGCTTTTCACTGCTGTGTTTATGCCGCTTTACACCCTCTTGATGCACTTCCAGAGAGAGATCAATACCTAGGTTTTAAGACTCTTACTAGTCAGATATATTCTTGGGCGGTGAATAGGGGCTGTTGAGTCCAGTTCACTGAGCAGGGAGTAGGTCTTGTCTATTACATATTTGGCTTGTGGAACGGTATCTGAGCTAATTTCAAACCCTTGTTTTATGCATCACCCCACCTCACCTTTCCCGTTAAGCAGCCATAGTGTGTTTTCTAAATGTGTGACTCTGTTCTGTTTTGTAATTCCGTTCAAGTGTGGCGATTTTGACATTCCCTCTATAAGTGATATCTTAGGATAAGTGTCTTTTTCTCTGTGACTTATTTCACTGAGAGTCATCGTACCTAAATCCACTCATCCTGCTGCTACTAGCCTTATGACATTGATTTCATGGCTGAGTGATATTCCATTGTGCCTAAGTACCACAACTTCTTTATCCATTTTTCGCTTTCCTGGGATATTGAAGGTGTAGCGAAGTGGAGGTTCTTGGAAACAGAGCAGCCCTAAACTTTGGGGTGCCTGTGTCTTGCTGATTTTTAGGTTTCCCGATTTATACGCCTATGAGTGGAAGTGCCCTATGCTCTCTAAGCTGTGCTTATTACATATTTCAGGAAACACCGTACACTTCTCCAGAGTGGCTGTTGGCAATTTACAGCCCGCCCATCAGCGTAGCAAGGCTCCCATGTCTCCATGGCCTGTCCTGCATTTCTGGTTTTTACACTTTTTTCAGCATGGCCCTTTGGACCGATGGCAAGCGAGACTTCTTTGTAGCGCTGATTTGCCTTTCCGGCTTGCCTGGTTGGCCAAAAAGGGCGTATGCGTTTTTTCCTGAATATATTCAGGAAAAACCGCATACGCCCTTTTTGGCCAAGGGCATCATTGTCAACGCTTTGCCGCTTTTCGTGTGCTTTCAAGGCGAGTCGAGTCTGCCTCCTGAAACCTGTTTCCTGCAATTCTGCCTTGCTTTCAAATCCTCCTCGTTGCCTTCCCTCAATATATTTGTGGACGAGAGTTATCATTTATAACTCTGCAGGTTTGTGAGTTGCAGTGCCCCTGAGCTCCATTTGTCAACTCGCTTTTTTGGGAGCTGGCCGCCAAAGCGCAGGATTGCTTCAGGCCGTATTCTGGTTCCGGGGGGCAGGCTGAGCCCGTGGCTCATTCTTCTTCCTGATGGGAAAATAGAGTGACCTGTGCCTGTCCCAACACCTAGAGCTAGTCTCTCATTGGTTCCCCCTCTTCCCGTTCATCCTCAGGCCAAATTGCGACCTGTCCGAAACAGGAGGTTAAAGGTGCTGATTCTCCAAGTAGGGAGATGGTTAGTAGAGCGGCTGGAATGGCGAACCCGAGCACAAGGAGAGGAGACATGAGGTGCGTTTGAGAAACCTTTCCCGATCACACGGTGTACCATCTTCTGGGTTTCCCACGCATGTTTTCGAGGTAGGAAGATGCCCTTGAACCTGGAGATTTGGGACCCACGGCATGGGTACCACGCAGTATGACTTTAAAGGGTCTGCGTTTGCTCACCCAAGCTCACCAATCCTCTCAGCCCCAAGAGTGTCCAGCCTCATGTCTCATCCAGCTGTGGGTCTAGATATGGTCAATCCAGGTTGCATCAGAGCCCCTGAACGGATTTTGTAAGAATTTCTCTCTCTTTCACTGTCTTTGTTTTATGGGGTTTATTTTAAGTAATCTATTTTTATAATGGGGTTTAGCTGCTTTTCACTGCTGTGTTTATGCCGCTTTACACCCTCTTGATGCACTTCCAGAGAGAGATCAATACCTAGGTTTTAAGACTCTTACTAGTCAGATATATTCTTGGGCGGTGAATAGGGGCTGTTGAGTCCAGTTCACTGAGCAGGGAGTAGGTCTTGTCTATTACATATTTGGCTTGTGGAACGGTATCTGAGCTAATTTCAAACCCTTGTTTTATGCATCACCCCGCCTCACCTTTCCCGTTAAGCAGCCATAGTGTGTTTTCTAAATGTGTGACTCTGTTCTGTTTTGTAATTCCGTTCAAGTGTGGCGATTTTGACATTCCCTCTATAAGTGATATCTTAGGATAAGTGTCTTTTTCTCTGTGACTTATTTCACTGAGAGTCATCGTACCTAAATCCACTCATCCTGCTGCTACTAGCCTTATGACATTGATTTCATGGCTGAGTGATATTCCATTGTGCCTAAGTACCACAAATTCTTTATCCATTTTTCGCTTTCCTGGGATATTGAAGGTGTACCGAAGTGGAGGTTCTTGGAAACAGAGCAGCCCTAAACTTTGGGGTGCCTGTGTCTTGTTGTTTTTTAGGTTTCCCCGATTTATACGCCCATGAGTGGATGTGCCCTATGCTCTCTAAGCTGTGCTTATTACATGTTTCAGGACACACCGTACACTTCTCCAGAGTGGCTCTTGGCAATTTACAGCCCGCCCATCAGCGTAGCAAGGCTCCCATGTCTCCATGGCCTGTCCTGCATTTCTGGTTTTTACACTTTTTTCAGCATGGCCCTTTGGACCGATGGCAAGCGAGACTTCTTTGTAGCGCTGATTTGCCTTTCCGGCTTGCCTGGTTGGCCAAAAAGGGCGTATGCGTTTTTTCCTGAATATATTCAGGAAAAAACGCATACGCCCTTTTTGGCCAAGGGCATCATTGTCAACGCTTTGCCGCTTTTCATGTGCTTTCAAGGCGAGTCGAGTCTGCCTCCTGACACCTGTTTCCTGCAATTCTGCCTTGCTTGCAAATCCTCCTCGTTGCCTTCCCTCAATATATTTGTGGACGAGAGTTATCATTTATAACTCTGCAGGTTTGTGAGTTGCAGTGCCCCTGAGCTCCATTTGTCAACTCGCTTTTTTGGGAGCTGGCCGCCAAAGCGCAGGATTGCTTCAGGCCGTATTCTGGTTCCGGGGGGCAGGCTGAGCCTGTGGCTCATTCTTCTTCCTGATGGGAAAATAGAGTGACCTGTGCCTGTCCCAACACCTAGAGCTAGTCTCTCATTGGTTCCCCCTCTTCCCGTTCATCCTCAGGCCAAATTGCGACCTGTCCGAAACAGGAGGTTAAAGGTGCTGATTCTCCAAGTAGGGAGATGGTTAGTAGAGGGGCTGGAATGGCGAACCCGAGCACAAGGAGAGGAGACATGAGGTGCGTTTGAGAAACCTTTCCCGATCACACGGTGTACCATCTTCTGGGTTTCCCACGCATGTTTTCGATGTCGGAAGATGCCCTTGAACCTGGAGATTTGGGACCCACGGCATGGGTACCACGCAGTATGACTTTAAAGGGTCTGCGTTTGCTCACCCAAGCTCACCAATCCTCTCAGCCCCAAGAGTGTCCAGCCTCATGTCTCATCCAGCTGTGGGTCTAGATATGGTCAATCCAGGTTGCATCAGAGCCCCTGAACGGATTTTGTAAAATTTCTCTCTCTTTCACTGTCTTTGTTTTATGGGTTTTTTTTTTTTAAGTAATCTATTTTTATAATGGGGTTTAGCTGCTTTTCACTGCTGTGTTTATGCCGCTTTACACGCTCTTGATTCACTTCCAGAGAGAGATCAATACATAGGTTTTAAGACTCTTACTAGTCAGATATATTCTTGGGCGGTGAATAGGGGCTGTTGAGTCCAGTTCACTGAGCAGGGAGTAGGTCTTGTCTATTACATATTTGGCTTGTGGAACGGTATCTGATCTAATTTCAAACCCTTGTTTTATGCATCACCCCGCCTCACCTTTCCCGTTAAGCAGCCATAGTGTGTTTTCTAAATGTGTGACTCTGTTCTGTTTTGTAATTCCGTTCAAGTGTGGCGATTTTGACATTCCCTCTATAAGTGATATCTTAGGTTAAGTGTCTTTTTCTCTGTGACTTATTTCACTGAGAGTCATCGTACCTAAATCCACTCATCCTGCTGCTACTAGCCTTATGACATTGATTTCATGGCTGAGTGATATTCCATTGTGCCTAAGTACCACAACTTCTTTATCCATTTTTCGCTTTCCTGGGATATTGAAGGTGTACCGAAGTGGAGGTTCTTGGAAACAGAGCAGCCCTAAACTTTGGGGTGCCTGTGTCTTGTTGTTTTTTAGGTTTCCCGATTTATACGCCCATGAGTGGATGTGCCCTATGCTCTCTAAGCTGTGCTTATTACATGTTTCAGGACACACCGTACACTTCTCCAGAGTGGCTGTTGGCAATTTACAGCCCGCCCATCAGCGTAGCAAGGCTCCCATGTCTCCATGGCCTGTCCTGCATTTCTGGTTTTTACACTTTTTTCAGCATGGCCCTTTTGACCGATGGCAAGCGAGACTTCTTTGTAGCGCTGATTTGCCTTTCGGCTTGCCTGGTTGGCCAAAAAGGGCGTATGCGTTTTTTCCTGAATATATTCAGGAAAAAACGCATACGCCCTTTTTGGCCAAGGGCATCATTGTCAACGCTTTGCCGCTTTTCATGTGCTTTCAAGGCGAGTCGAGTCTGCCTCCTGACACCTGTTTCCTGCAATTCTGCCTTGCTTGCAAATCCTCCTCGTTGCCTTCCCTCAATATATTTGTGGACGAGAGTTATCATTTATAACTCTGCAGGTTTGTGAGTTGCAGTGCCCCTGAGCTCCATTTGTCAACTCGCTTTTTTGGGAGCTGGCCGCCAAAGCGCAGGATTGCTTCAGGCCGTATTCTGGTTCCGGGGGCAGGCTGAGCCTGTGGCTCATTCTTCTTCCTGATGGGAAAATAGAGTGACCTGTGCCTGTCCCAACACCTAGAGCTAGTCTCTCATTGGTTCCCCCTCTTCCCGTTCATCCTCAGGCCAAATTGCGACCTGTCCGAAACAGGAGGTTAAAGGTGCTGATTCTCCAAGTAGGGAGATGGTTAGTAGAGGGGCTGGAATGGCGAACCCGAGCACAAGGAGAGGAGACATCAGGTGCGTTTGAGAAACCTTTCCCGATCACACGGTGTACCATCTTCTGGGTTTCCCACGCATGTTTTCGAGGTAGGAAGATGCCCTTGAACCTGGAGATTTGGGACCCACGGCATGGGTACCACGCAGTATGACTTTAAATGGTCTGCGTTTGCTCACCCAAGCTCACCAATCCTCTCAGCCCCAAGAGTGTCCAGCCTCATGTCTCATCCAGCTGTGGGTCTAGATATGGTCAATCCAGGTTGCATCAGAGCCCCTGAACGGATTTTGTAAGAATTTCTCTCTCTTTCACTGTCTTTGTTTTATGGGGTTTATTTTAAGTAATCTATTTTTATAATGGGGTTTAGCTGCTTTTCACTGCTGTGTTTATGCCGCTTTACACCCTCTTGATGCACTTCCAGAGAGAGATCAATACCTAGGTTTTAAGACTCTTACTAGTCAGATATATTCTTGGGCGGTGAATAGGGGCTGTTGAGTCCAGTTCACTGAGCAGGGAGTAGGTCTTGTCTATTACATATTTGGCTTGTGGAACGGTATCTGAGCTAATTTCAAACCCTTGTTTTATGCATCACCCCACCTCACCTTTCCCGTTAAGCAGCCATAGTGTGTTTTCTAAATGTGTGACTCTGTTCTGTTTTGTAATTCCGTTCAAGTGTGCCGATTTTGACATTCCCTCTATAAGTGATATCTTAGGATAAGTGTCTTTTTCTCTGTGACTTATTTCACTGAGAGTCATCGTACCTAAATCCACTCATCCTGCTGCTACTAGCCTTATGACATTGATTTCATGGCTGAGTGATATTCCATTGTGCCTAAGTACCACAACTTCTTTATCCATTTTTCGCTTTCCTGGGATATTGAAGGTGTAGCGAAGTGGAGGTTCTTGGAAACAGAGCAGCCCTAAACTTTGGGGTGCCTGTGTCTTGTTGATTTTTAGGTTTCCCGATTTATACGCCCATGAGTGGAAGTGCCCTATGCTCTCTAAGCTGTGCTTATTACATGTTTCAGGACACACCGTACACTTCTCCAGAGTGGCTGTTGGCAATTTACAGCCCGCCCATCAGCGTAGCAAGGCTCCCATGTCTCCATGGCCTGTCCTGCATTTCTGGTTTTTACACTTTTTTCAGCATGGCCCTTTGGACCGATGGCAAGCGAGACTTCTTTGTAGCGCTGATTTGCCTTTCCGGCTTGCCTGGTTGGCCAAAAAGGGCGTATGCGTTTTTTCCTGAATATATTCAGGAAAAACCGCATACGCCCTTTTTGGCCAAGGGCATCATTGTCAACGCTTTGCCGCTTTTCGTGTGCTTTCAAGGCGAGTCGAGTCTGCCTCCTGAAACCTGTTTCCTGCAATTCTGCCTTGCTTTCAAATCCTCCTCGTTGCCTTCCCTCAATATATTTGTGGACGAGAGTTATCATTTATAACTCTGCAGGTTTGTGAGTTGCAGTGCCCCTGAGCTCCATTTGTCAACTCGCTTTTTTGGGAGCTGGCCGCCAAAGCGCAGGATTGCTTCAGGCCGTATTCTGGTTCCGGGGGGCAGGCTGAGCCTGTGGCTCATTCTTCTTCCTGATGGGAAAATAGAGTGACCTGTGCCTGTCCCAACACCTAGAGCTAGTCTCTCATTGGTTCCCCCTCTTCCCGTTCATCCTCAGGCCAAATTGCGACCTGTCCGAAACAGGAGGTTAAAGGTGCTGATTCTCCAAGTAGGGAGATGGTTAGTAGAGCGGCTGGAATGGCGAACCCGAGCACAAGGAGAGGAGACATGAGGTGCGTTTGAGAAACCTTTCCCGATCACACGGTGTACCATCTTCTGGGTTTCCCACGCATGTTTTCGATGTAGGAAGATGCCCTTGAACCTGGAGATTTGGGACCCACGGCATGGGTACCACGCAGTATGACTTTAAAGGGTCTGCGTTTGCTCACCCAAGCTCACCAATCCTCTCAGCCCCAAGAGTGTCCAGCCTCATGTCTCATCCAGCTGTGGGTCTAGATATGGTCAATCCAGGTTGCATCAGAGCCCCTGAACGGATTTTGTAAGAATTTCTCTCTCTTTCACTGTCTTTGTTTTATGGGGTTTATTTTAAGTAATCTATTTTTATAATGGGGTTTAGCTGCTTTTCACTGCTGTGTTTATGCCGCTTTACACCCTCTTGATGCACTTCCAGAGAGAGATCAATACCTAGGTTTTAAGACTCTTACTAGTCAGATATATTCTTGGGCGGTGAATAGGGGCTGTTGAGTCCAGTTCACTGAGCAGGGAGTAGGTCTTGTCTATTACATATTTGGCTTGTGGAACGGTATCTGAGCTAATTTCAAACCCTTGTTTTATGCATCACCCCGCCTCACCTTTCCCGTTAAGCAGCCATAGTGTGTTTTCTAAATGTGTGACTCTGTTCTGTTTTGTAATTCCGTTCAAGTGTGGCGATTTTGACATTCCCTCTATAAGTGATATCTTAGGATAAGTGTCTTTTTCTCTGTGACTTATTTCACTGAGAGTCATCGTACCTAAATCCACTCATCCTGCTGCTACTAGCCTTATGACATTGATTTCATGGCTGAGTGATATTCCATTGTGCCTAAGTACCACAACTTCTTTATCCATTTTTCGCTTTCCTGGGATATTGAAGGTGTACCGAAGTGGAGGTTCTTGGAAACAGAGCAGCCCTAAACTTTGGGGTGCCTGTGTCTTGTTGTTTTTTAGGTTTCCCGATTTATACGCCCATGAGTGGATGTGCCCTATGCTCTCTAAGCTGTGCTTATTACATGTTTCAGGACACACCGTACACTTCTCCAGAGTGGCTGTTGGCAATTTACAGCCCGCCCATCAGCGTAGCAAGGCTCCCATGTCTCCATGGCCTGTCCTGCATTTCTGGTTTTTACACTTTTTTCAGCATGGCCCTTTGGACCGATGGCAAGCGAGACTTCTTTGTAGCGCTGATTTGCCTTTCGGCTTGCCTGGTTGGCCAAAAAGGGCGTATGCGTTTTTTCTGAATATATTCAGGAAAAAACGCATACGCCCTTTTTGGCCAAGGGCATCATTGTCAACGCTTTGCCGCTTTTCATGTGCTTTCAAGGCGAGTCGAGTCTGCCTCCTGACACCTGTTTCCTGCAATTCTGCCTTGCTTGCAAATCCTCCTCGTTGCCTTCCCTCAATATATTTGTGGACGAGAGTTATCATTTATAACTCTGCAGGTTTGTGAGTTGCAGTGCCCCTGAGCTCCATTTGTCAACTCGCTTTTTTGGGAGCTGGCCGCCAAAGCGCAGGATTGCTTCAGGCCGTATTCTGGTTCCGGGGGCAGGCTGAGCCTGTGGCTCATTCTTCTTCCTGATGGGAAAATAGAGTGACCTGTGCCTGTCCCAACACCTAGAGCTAGTCTCTCATTGGTTCCCCCTCTTCCCGTTCATCCTCAGGCCAAATTGCGACCTGTCCGAAACAGGAGGTTAAAGGTGCTGATTCTCCAAGTAGGGAGATGGTTAGTAGAGGGGCTGGAATGGCGAACCCGAGCACAAGGAGAGGAGACATGAGGTGCGTTTGAGAAACTTTTCCCGATCACACGGTGTACCATCTTCTGGGTTTCCCACGCATGTTTTCGATGTCGGAAGATGCCCTTGAACCTGGAGATTTGGGACCCACGGCATGGGTACCACGCAGTATGACTTTAAATGGTCTGCGTTTGCTCACCCAAGCTCACCAATCCTCTCAGCCCCAAGAGTGTCCAGCCTCATGTCTCATCCAGCTGTGGGTCTAGATATGGTCAATCCAGGTTGCATCAGAGCCCCTGAACGGATTTTGTAAGAATTTCTCTCTCTTTCACTGTCTTTGTTTTATGGGGTTTATTTTAAGTAATCTATTTTTATAATGGGGTTTAGCTGCTTTTCACTGCTGTGTTTATGCCGCTTTACACCCTCTTGATGCACTTCCAGAGAGAGATCAATACCTAGGTTTTAAGACTCTTACTAGTCAGATATATTCTTGGGCGGTGAATAGGGGCTGTTGAGTCCAGTTCACTGAGCAGGGAGTAGGTCTTGTCTATTACATATTTGGCTTGTGGAACGGTATCTGAGCTAATTTCAAACCCTTGTTTTATGCATCACCCCGCCTCACCTTTCCCGTTAAGCAGCCATAGTGTGTTTTCTAAATGTGTGACTCTGTTCTGTTTTGTAATTCCGTTCAAGTGTGGCGATTTTGACATTCCCTCTATAAGTGATATCTTAGGATAAGTGTCTTTTTCTCTGTGACTTATTTCACTGAGAGTCATCGTACCTAAATCCACTCATCCTGCTGCTACTAGCCTTATGACATTGATTTCATGGCTGAGTGATATTCCATTGTGCCTAAGTACCACAACTTCTTTATCCATTTTTCGCTTTCCTGGGATATTGAAGGTGTAGCGAAGTGGAGGTTCTTGGAAACAGAGCAGCCCTAAACTTTGGGGTGCCTGTGTCTTGTTGTTTTTTAGGTTTCCCGATTTATACACCCATGAGTGGATGTGCCCTATGCTCTCTAAGCTGTGCTTATTACATGTTTCAGGACACACCGTACACTTCTCCAGAGTGGCTGTTGGCAATTTACAGCCCGCCCATCAGCGTAGCAAGGCTCCCATGTCTCCATGGCCTGTCCTGCATTTCTGGTTTTTACACTTTTTTCAGCATGGCCCTTTTGACCGATGGCAAGCGAGACTTCTTTGTAGCGCAGATTTGCCTTTCCGGCTTGCCTGGTTGGCCAAAAAGGGCGTATGCGTTTTTTCCTGAATATATTCAGGAAAAACCGCATACGCCCTTTTTGGCCAAGGGCATCATTGTCAACGCTTTGCCGCTTTTCATGTGCTTTCAAGGCGAGTCGAGTCTGCCTCCTGACACCTGTTTCCTGCAATTCTGCCTTGCTTGCAAATCCTCCTCGTTGCCTTCCCTCAATATATTTGTGGACGAGAGTTATCATTTATAACTCTGCAGGTTTGTGAGTTGCAGTGCCCCTGAGCTCCATTTGTCAACTCGCTTTTTTGGGAGCTGGCCGCCAAAGCGCAGGATTGCTTCAGGCCGTATTCTGGTTCCGGGGGCAGGCTGAGCCTGTGGCTCATTCTTCTTCCTGATGGGAAAATAGAGTGACCTGTGCCTGTCCCAACACCTAGAGCTAGTCTCTCTTTGGTTCCCCCTCTTCCCGTTCATCCTCAGGCCAAATTGCGACCTGTCCGAAACAGGAGGTTAAAGGTGCTGATTCTCCAAGTAGGGAGATGGTTAGTAGAGCGGCTGGAATGGCGAACCCGAGCACAAGGAGAGGAGACATGAGGTGCGTTTGAGAAACCTTTCCCGATCACACGGTGTACCATCTTCTGGGTTTCCCACGCATGTTTTCGATGTAGGAAGATGCCCTTGAACCTGGAGATTTGGGACCCACGGCATGGGTACCACGCAGTATGACGTTAAAGGGTCTGCGTTTGCTCACCCAAGCTCACCAATCCTCTCAGCCCCAAGAGTGTCCAGCCTCATGTCTCATCCAGCTGTGGGTCTAGATATGGTCAATCCAGGTTGCATCAGAGCCCCTGAACGGATTTTGTAAGAATTTCTCTCTCTTTCACTGTCTTTGTTTTATGGGGTTTATTTTAAGTAATCTATTTTTATAATGGGGTTTAGCTGCTTTTCACTGCTGTGTTTATGCCGCTTTACACCCTCTTGATGCACTTCCAGAGAGAGATCAATACCTAGGTTTTAAGACTCTTACTAGTCAGATATATTCTTGGGCGGTGAATAGGGGCTGTTGAGTCCAGTTCACTGAGCAGGGAGTAGGTCTTGTCTATTACATATTTGGCTTGTGGAACGGTATCTGAGCTAATTTCAAACCCTTGTTTTATGCATCACCCCACCTCACCTTTCCCGTTAAGCAGCCATAGTGTGTTTTCTAAATGTGTGACTCTGTTCTGTTTTGTAATTCCGTTCAAGTGTGGCGATTTTGACATTCCCTCTATAAGTGATATCTTAGGATAAGTGTCTTTTTCTCTGTGACTTATTTCACTGAGAGTCATCGTACCTAAATCCACTCATCCTGCTGCTACTAGCCTTATGACATTGATTTCATGGCTGAGTGATATTCCATTGTGCCTAAGTACCACAACTTCTTTATCCATTTTTCGCTTTCCTGGGATATTGAAGGTGTAGCGAAGTGGAGGTTCTTGGAAACAGAGCAGCCCTAAACTTTGGGGTGCCTGTGTCTTGCTGATTTTTAGGTTTCCCGATTTATACGCCCATGAGTGGAAGTGCCCTATGCTCTCTAAGCTGTGCTTATTACATATTTCAGGAAACACCGTACACTTCTCCAGAGTGGCTGTTGGCAATTTACAGCCCGCCCATCAGCGTAGCAAGGCTCCCATGTCTCCATGGCCTGTCCTGCATTTCTGGTTTTTACACTTTTTTCAGCATGGCCCTTTGGACCGATGGCAAGCGAGACTTCTTTGTAGCGCTGATTTGCCTTTCCGGCTTGCCTGGTTGGCCAAAAAGGGCGTATGCGTTTTTTCCTGAATATATTCAGGAAAAACCGCATACGCCCTTTTTGGCCAAGGGCATCATTGTCAACGCTTTGCCGCTTTTCGTGTGCTTTCAAGGCGAGTCGAGTCTGCCTCCTGAAACCTGTTTCCTGCAATTCTGCCTTGCTTTCAAATCCTCCTCGTTGCCTTCCCTCAATATATTTGTGGACGAGAGTTATCATTTATAACTCTGCAGGTTTGTGAGTTGCAGTGCCCCTGAGCTCCATTTGTCAACTCGCTTTTTTGGGAGCTGGCCGCCAAAGCGCAGGATTGCTTCAGGCCGTATTCTGGTTCCGGGGGGCAGGCTGAGCCTGTGGCTCATTCTTCTTCCTGATGGGAAAATAGAGTGACCTGTGCCTGTCCCAACACCTAGAGCTAGTCTCTCATTGGTTCCCCCTCTTCCCGTTCATCCTCAGGCCAAATTGCGACCTGTCCGAAACAGGAGGTTAAAGGTGCTGATTCTCCAAGTAGGGAGATGGTTAGTAGAGCGGCTGGAATGGCGAACCCGAGCACAAGGAGAGGAGACATGAGGTGCGTTTGAGAAACCTTTCCCGATCACACGGTGTACCATCTTCTGGGTTTCCCACGCATGTTTTCGAGGTAGGAAGATGCCCTTGAACCTGGAGATTTGGGACCCACGGCATGGGTACCACGCAGTATGACTTTAAAGGGTCTGCGTTTGCTCACCCAAGCTCACCAATCCTCTCAGCCCCAAGAGTGTCCAGCCTCATGTCTCATCCAGCTGTGGGTCTAGATATGGTCAATCCAGGTTGCATCAGAGCCCCTGAACGGATTTTGTAAGAATTTCTCTCTCTTTCACTGTCTTTGTTTTATGGGGTTTATTTTAAGTAATCTATTTTTATAATGGGGTTTAGCTGCTTTTCACTGCTGTGTTTATGCCGCTTTACACCCTCTTGATGCACTTCCAGAGAGAGATCAATACCTAGGTTTTAAGACTCTTACTAGTCAGATATATTCTTGGGCGGTGAATAGGGGCTGTTGAGTCCAGTTCACTGAGCAGGGAGTAGGTCTTGTCTATTACATATTTGGCTTGTGGAACGGTATCTGAGCTAATTTCAAACCCTTGTTTTATGCATCACCCCGCCTCACCTT
This sequence comes from Eubalaena glacialis, assembly GCF_028564815.1. Taxonomy (NCBI): domain Eukaryota; kingdom Metazoa; phylum Chordata; class Mammalia; order Artiodactyla; family Balaenidae; genus Eubalaena; species Eubalaena glacialis. Next base: position 120,057,917 of record NC_083722.1, read on the forward strand.
TCCCGTTAAGGAGCCATAGTGTGTTTTCTAAATGTGTGACTCTGTTCTGTTTTGTAATTCCGTTCAAGTGTGGCGATTTTGACATTCCCTCTATAAGTGATATCTTAGGATAAGTGTCTTTTTCTCTGTGACTTATTTCACTGAGAGTCATCGTACCTAAATCCACTCATCCTGCTGCTACTAGCCTTATGACATTGATTTCATGGCTGAGTGATATTCCATTGTGCCTAAGTACCACAACTTCTTTATCCATTTTTCGCTTTCCTGGGATATTGAAGGTGTACCGAAGTGGAGGTTCTTGGAAACAGAGCAGCCCTAAACTTTGGGGTGCCTGTGTCTTGTTGTTTTTTAGGTTTCCCCGATTTATACGCCCATGAGTGGATGTGCCCTATGCTCTCTAAGCTGTGCTTATTACATGTTTCAGGACACACCGTACACTTCTCCAGAGTGGCTCTTGGCAATTTACAGCCCGCCCATCAGCGTAGCAAGGCTCCCATGTCTCCATGGCCTGTCCTGCATTTCTGGTTTTTACACTTTTTTCAGCATGGCCCTTTTGACCGATGGCAAGCGAGACTTCTTTGTAGCGCTGATTTGCCTTTCGGCTTGCCTGGTTGGCCAAAAAGGGCGTATGCGTTTTTTCCTGAATATATTCAGGAAAAAACGCATACGCCCTTTTTGGCCAAGGGCATCATTGTCAACGCTTTGCCGCTTTTCATGTGCTTTCAAGGCGAGTCGAGTCTGCCTCCTGACACCTGTTTCCTGCAATTCTGCCTTGCTTGCAAATCCTCCTCGTTGCCTTCCCTCAATATATTTGTGGACGAGAGTTATCATTTATAACTCTGCAGGTTTGTGAGTTGCAGTGCCCCTGAGCTCCATTTGTCAACTCGCTTTTTTGGGAGCTGGCCGCCAAAGCGCAGGATTGCTTCAGGCCGTATTCTGGTTCCGGGGGCAGGCTGAGCCTGTGGCTCATTCTTCTTCCTGATGGGAAAATAGAGTGACCTGTGCCTGTCCCAACACCTAGAGCTAGTCTCTCATTGGTTCCCCCTCTTCCCGTTCATCCTCAGGCCAAATTGCGACCTGTCCGAAACAGGAGGTTAAAGGTGCTGATTCTACAAGTAGGGAGATGGTTAGTAGAGGGGCTGGAATGGCGAACCCGAGCACAAGGAGAGGAGACATCAGGTGCGTTTGAGAAACCTTTCCCGATCACACGGTGTACCATCTTCTGGGTTTCCCACGCATGTTTTCGATGTCGGAAGATGCCCTTGAACCTGGAGATTTGGGACCCACGGCATGGGTACCACGCAGTATGACTTTAAATGGTCTGCGTTTGCTCACCCAAGCTCACCAATCCTCTCAGCCCCAAGAGTGTCCAGCCTCATGTCTCATCCAGCTGTGGGTCTAGATATGGTCAATCCAGGTTGCATCAGAGCCCCTGAACGGATTTTGTAAGAATTTCTCTCTCTTTCACTGTCTTTGTTTTATGGGGTTTATTTTAAGTAATCTATTTTTATAATGGGGTTTAGCTGCTTTTCACTGCTGTGTTTATGCCGCTTTACACCCTCTTGATGCACTTCCAGAGAGAGATCAATACCTAGGTTTTAAGACTCTTACTAGTCAGATATATTCTTGGGCGGTGAATAGGGGCTGTTGAGTCCAGTTCACTGAGCAGGGAGTAGGTCTTGTCTATTACATATTTGGCTTGTGGAACGGTATCTGAGCTAATTTCAAACCCTTGTTTTATGCATCACCCCACCTCACCTTTCCCGTTAAGCAGCCATAGTGTGTTTTCTAAATGTGTGACTCTGTTCTGTTTTGTAATTCCGTTCAAGTGTGCCGATTTTGACATTCCCTCTATAAGTGATATCTTAGGATAAGTGTCTTTTTCTCTGTGACTTATTTCACTGAGAGTCATCGTACCTAAATCCACTCATCCTGCTGCTACTAGCCTTATGACATTGATTTCATGGCTGAGTGATATTCCATTGTGCCTAAGTACCACAACTTCTTTATCCATTTTTCGCTTTCCTGGGATATTGAAGGTGTAGCGAAGTGGAGGTTCTTGGAAACAGAGCAGCCCTAAACTTTGGGGTGCCTGTGTCTTGTTGATTTTTAGGTTTCCCGATTTATACGCCCATGAGTGGAAGTGCCCTATGCTCTCTAAGCTGTGCTTATTACATGTTTCAGGAAACACCGTACACTTCTCCAGAGTGGCTGTTGGCAATTTACAGCCCGCCCATCAGCGTAGCAAGGCTCCCATGTCTCCATGGCCTGTCCTGCATTTCTGGTTTTTACACTTTTTTCAGCATGGCCCTTTGGACCGATGGCAAGCGAGACTTCTTTGTAGCGCTGATTTGCCTTTCCGGCTTGCCTGGTTGGCCAAAAAGGGCGTATGCGTTTTTTCCTGAATATATTCAGGAAAAACCGCATACGCCCTTTTTGGCCAAGGGCATCATTGTCAACGCTTTGCCGCTTTTCGTGTGCTTTCAAGGCGAGTCGAGTCTGCCTCCTGAAACCTGTTTCCTGCAATTCTGCCTTGCTTTCAAATCCTCCTCGTTGCCTTCCCTCAATATATTTGTGGACGAGAGTTATCATTTATAACTCTGCAGGTTTGTGAGTTGCAGTGCCCCTGAGCTCCATTTGTCAACTCGCTTTTTTGGGAGCTGGCCGCCAAAGCGCAGGATTGCTTCAGGCCGTATTCTGGTTCCGGGGGGCAGGCTGAGCCTGTGGCTCATTCTTCTTCCTGATGGGAAAATAGAGTGACCTGTGCCTGTCCCAACACCTAGAGCTAGTCTCTCATTGGTTCCCCCTCTTCCCGTTCATCCTCAGGCCAAATTGCGACCTGTCCGAAACAGGAGGTTAAAGGTGCTGATTCTCCAAGTAGGGAGATGGTTAGTAGAGCGGCTGGAATGGCGAACCCGAGCACAAGGAGAGGAGACATGAGGTGCGTTTGAGAAACCTTTCCCGATCACACGGTGTACCATCTTCTGGGTTTCCCACGCATGTTTTCGATGTAGGAAGATGCCCTTGAACCTGGAGATTTGGGACCCACGGCATGGGTACCACGCAGTATGACTTTAAAGGGTCTGCGTTTGCTCACCCAAGCTCACCAATCCTCTCAGCCCCAAGAGTGTCCAGCCTCATGTCTCATCCAGCTGTGGGTCTAGATATGGTCAATCCAGGTTGCATCAGAGCCCCTGAACGGATTTTGTAAGAATTTCTCTCTCTTTCACTGTCTTTGTTTTATGGGGTTTATTTTAAGTAATCTATTTTTATAATGGGGTTTAGCTGCTTTTCACTGCTGTGTTTATGCCGCTTTACACCCTCTTGATGCACTTCCAGAGAGAGATCAATACCTAGGTTTTAAGACTCTTACTAGTCAGATATATTCTTGGGCGGTGAATAGGGGCTGTTGAGTCCAGTTCACTGAGCAGGGAGTAGGTCTTGTCTATTACATATTTGGCTTGTGGAACGGTATCTGAGCTAATTTCAAACCCTTGTTTTATGCATCACCCCGCCTCACCTTTCCCGTTAAGCAGCCATAGTGTGTTTTCTAAATGTGTGACTCTGTTCTGTTTTGTAATTCCGTTCAAGTGTGGCGATTTTGACATTCCCTCTATAAGTGATATCTTAGGATAAGTGTCTTTTTCTCTGTGACTTATTTCACTGAGAGTCATCGTACCTAAATCCACTCATCCTGCTGCTACTAGCCTTATGACATTGATTTCATGGCTGAGTGATATTCCATTGTGCCTAAGTACCACAACTTCTTTATCCATTTTTCGCTTTCCTGGGATATTGAAGGTGTACCGAAGTGGAGGTTCTTGGAAACAGAGCAGCCCTAAACTTTGGGGTGCCTGTGTCTTGTTGTTTTTTAGGTTTCCCGATTTATACGCCCATGAGTGGATGTGCCCTATGCTCTCTAAGCTGTGCTTATTACATGTTTCAGGACACACCGTACACTTCTCCAGAGTGGCTGTTGGCAATTTACAGCCCGCCCATCAGCGTAGCAAGGCTCCCATGTCTCCATGGCCTGTCCTGCATTTCTGGTTTTTACACTTTTTTCAGCATGGCCCTTTTGACCGATGGCAAGCGAGACTTCTTTGTAGCGCTGATTTGCCTTTCGGCTTGCCTGGTTGGCCAAAAAGGGCGTATGCGTTTTTTCCTGAATATATTCAGGAAAAAACGCATACGCCCTTTTTGGCCAAGGGCATCATTGTCAACGCTTTGCCGCTTTTCATGTGCTTTCAAGGCGAGTCGAGTCTGCCTCCTGACACCTGTTTCCTGCAATTCTGCCTTGCTTGCAAATCCTCCTCGTTGCCTTCCCTCAATATATTTGTGGACGAGAGTTATCATTTATAACTCTGCAGGTTTGTGAGTTGCAGTGCCCCTGAGCTCCATTTGTCAACTCGCTTTTTTGGGAGCTGGCCGCCAAAGCGCAGGATTGCTTCAGGCCGTATTCTGGTTCCGGGGGCAGGCTGAGCCTGTGGCTCATTCTTCTTCCTGATGGGAAAATAGAGTGACCTGTGCCTGTCCCAACACCTAGAGCTAGTCTCTCATTGGTTCCCCCTCTTCCCGTTCATCCTCAGGCCAAATTGCGACCTGTCCGAAACAGGAGGTTAAAGGTGCTGATTCTCCAAGTAGGGAGATGGTTAGTAGAGGGGCTGGAATGGCGAACCCGAGCACAAGGAGAGGAGACATGAGGTGCGTTTGAGAAACCTTTCCCGATCACACGGTGTACCATCTTCTGGGTTTCCCACGCATGTTTTCGATGTCGGAAGATGCCCTTGAACCTGGAGATTTGGGACCCACGGCATGGGTACCACGCAGTATGACTTTAAATGGTCTGCGTTTGCTCACCCAAGCTCACCAATCCTCTCAGCCCCAAGAGTGTCCAGCCTCATGTCTCATCCAGCTGTGGGTCTAGATATGGTCAATCCAGGTTGCATCAGAGCCCCTGAACGGATTTTGTAAGAATTTCTCTCTCTTTCACTGTCTTTGTTTTATGGGGTTTATTTTAAGTAATCTATTTTTATAATGGGGTTTAGCTGCTTTTCACTGCTGTGTTTATGCCGCTTTACACCCTCTTGATGCACTTCCAGAGAGAGATCAATACCTAGGTTTTAAGACTCTTACTAGTCAGATATATTCTTGGGCGGTGAATAGGGGCTGTTGAGTCCAGTTCACTGAGCAGGGAGTAGGTCTTGTCTATTACATATTTGGCTTGTGGAACGGTATCTGAGCTAATTTCAAACCCTTGTTTTATGCATCACCCCGCCTCACCTTTCCCGTTAAGCAGCCATAGTGTGTTTTCTAAATGTGTGACTCTGTTCTGTTTTGTAATTCCGTTCAAGTGTGGCGATTTTGACATTCCCTCTATAAGTGATATCTTAGGATAAGTGTCTTTTTCTCTGTGACTTATTTCACTGAGAGTCATCGTACCTAAATCCACTCATCCTGCTGCTACTAGCCTTATGACATTGATTTCATGGCTGAGTGATATTCCATTGTGCCTAAGTACCACAACTTCTTTATCCATTTTTCGCTTTCCTGGGATATTGAAGGTGTAGCGAAGTGGAGGTTCTTGGAAACAGAGCAGCCCTAAACTTTGGGGTGCCTGTGTCTTGTTGTTTTTTAGGTTTCCCGATTTATACACCCATGAGTGGATGTGCCCTATGCTCTCTAAGCTGTGCTTATTACATGTTTCAGGACACACCGTACACTTCTCCAGAGTGGCTGTTGGCAATTTACAGCCCGCCCATCAGCGTAGCAAGGCTCCCATGTCTCCATGGCCTGTCCTGCATTTCTGGTTTTTACACTTTTTTCAGCATGGCCCTTTTGACCGATGGCAAGCGAGACTTCTTTGTAGCGCAGATTTGCCTTTCCGGCTTGCCTGGTTGGCCAAAAAGGGCGTATGCGTTTTTTCCTGAATATATTCAGGAAAAACCGCATACGCCCTTTTTGGCCAAGGGCATCATTGTCAACGCTTTGCCGCTTTTCATGTGCTTTCAAGGCGAGTCGAGTCTGCCTCCTGACACCTGTTTCCTGCAATTCTGCCTTGCTTGCAAATCCTCCTCGTTGCCTTCCCTCAATATATTTGTGGACGAGAGTTATCATTTATAACTCTGCAGGTTTGTGAGTTGCAGTGCCCCTGAGCTCCATTTGTCAACTCGCTTTTTTGGGAGCTGGCCGCCAAAGCGCAGGATTGCTTCAGGCCGTATTCTGGTTCCGGGGGCAGGCTGAGCCTGTGGCTCATTCTTCTTCCTGATGGGAAAATAGAGTGACCTGTGCCTGTCCCAACACCTAGAGCTAGTCTCTCTTTGGTTCCCCCTCTTCCCGTTCATCCTCAGGCCAAATTGCGACCTGTCCGAAACAGGAGGTTAAAGGTGCTGATTCTCCAAGTAGGGAGATGGTTAGTAGAGCGGCTGGAATGGCGAACCCGAGCACAAGGAGAGGAGACATGAGGTGCGTTTGAGAAACCTTTCCCGATCACACGGTGTACCATCTTCTGGGTTTCCCACGCATGTTTTCGATGTAGGAAGATGCCCTTGAACCTGGAGATTTGGGACCCACGGCATGGGTACCACGCAGTATGACGTTAAAGGGTCTGCGTTTGCTCACCCAAGCTCACCAATCCTCTCAGCCCCAAGAGTGTCCAGCCTCATGTCTCATCCAGCTGTGGGTCTAGATATGGTCAATCCAGGTTGCATCAGAGCCCCTGAACGGATTTTGTAAGAATTTCTCTCTCTTTCACTGTCTTTGTTTTATGGGGTTTATTTTAAGTAATCTATTTTTATAATGGGGTTTAGCTGCTTTTCACTGCTGTGTTTATGCCGCTTTACACCCTCTTGATGCACTTCCAGAGAGAGATCAATACCTAGGTTTTAAGACTCTTACTAGTCAGATATATTCTTGGGCGGTGAATAGGGGCTGTTGAGTCCAGTTCACTGAGCAGGGAGTAGGTCTTGTCTATTACATATTTGGCTTGTGGAACGGTATCTGAGCTAATTTCAAACCCTTGTTTTATGCATCACCCCACCTCACCTTTCCCGTTAAGCAGCCATAGTGTGTTTTCTAAATGTGTGACTCTGTTCTGTTTTGTAATTCCGTTCAAGTGTGGCGATTTTGACATTCCCTCTATAAGTAATATCTTAGGATAAGTGTCTTTTTCTCTGTGACTTATTTCACTGAGAGTCATCGTACCTAAATCCACTCATCCTGCTGCTACTAGCCTTATGACATTGATTTCATGGCTGAGTGATATTCCATTGTGCCTAAGTACCACAACTTCTTTATCCATTTTTCGCTTTCCTGGGATATTGAAGGTGTAGCGAAGTGGAGGTTCTTGGAAACAGAGCAGCCCTAAACTTTGGGGTGCCTGTGTCTTGCTGATTTTTAGGTTTCCCGATTTATACGCCCATGAGTGGAAGTGCCCTATGCTCTCTAAGCTGTGCTTATTACATATTTCAGGAAACACCGTACACTTCTCCAGAGTGGCTGTTGGCAATTTACAGCCCGCCCATCAGCGTAGCAAGGCTCCCATGTCTCCATGGCCTGTCCTGCATTTCTGGTTTTTACACTTTTTTCAGCATGGCCCTTTGGACCGATGGCAAGCGAGACTTTTTTGTAGCGCTGATTTGCCTTTCGGCTTGCCTGGTTGGCCAAAAAGGGCGTATGCGTTTTTTCCTGAATATATTCAGGAAAAAACGCATACGCCCTTTTTGGCCAAGGGCATCATTGTCAACGCTTTGCCGCTTTTCATGTGCTTTCAAGGCGAGTCGAGTCTGCCTCCTGACACCTGTTTCCTGCAATTCTGCCTTGCTTGCAAATCCTCCTCGTTGCCTTCCCTCAATATATTTGTGGACGAGAGTTATCATTTATAACTCTGCAGGTTTGTGAGTTGCAGTGCCCCTGAGCTCCATTTGTCAACTCGCTTTTTTGGGAGCTGGCCGCCAAAGCGCAGGATTGCTTCAGGCCGTATTCTGGTTCCGGGGGCAGGCTGAGCCTGTGGCTCATTCTTCTTCCTGATGGGAAAATAGAGTGACCTGTGCCTGTCCCAACACCTAGAGCTAGTCTCTCATTGGTTCCCCCTCTTCCCGTTCATCCTCAGGCCAAATTGCGACCTGTCCGAAACAGGAGGTTAAAGGTGCTGATTCTCCAAGTAGGGAGATGGTTAGTAGAGGGGCTGGAATGGCGAACCCGAGCACAAGGAGAGGAGACATGAGGTGCGTTTGAGAAACCTTTCCCGATCACACGGTGTACCATCTTCTGGGTTTCCCACGCATGTTTTCGATGTCGGAAGATGCCCTTGAACCTGGAGATTTGGGACCCACGGCATGGGTACCACGCAGTATGACTTTAAATGGTCTGCGTTTGCTCACCCAAGCTCACCAATCCTCTCAGCCCCAAGAGTGTCCAGCCTCATGTCTCATCCAGCTGTGGGTCTAGATATGGTCAATCCAGGTTGCATCAGAGCCCCTGAACGGATTTTGTAAGAATTTCTCTCTCTTTCACTGTCTTTGTTTTATGGGGTTTATTTTAAGTAATCTATTTTTATAATGGGGTTTAGCTGCTTTTCACTGCTGTGTTTATGCCGCTTTACACCCTCTTGATGCACTTCCAGAGAGAGATCAATACCTAGGTTTTAAGACTCTTACTAGTCAGATATATTCTTGGGCGGTGAATAGGGGCTGTTGAGTCCAGTTCACTGAGCAGGGAGTAGGTCTTGTCTATTACATATTTGGCTTGTGGAACGGTATCTGAGCTAATTTCAAACCCTTGTTTTATGCATCACCCCGCCTCACCTTTCCCGTTAAGCAGCCATAGTGTGTTTTCTAAATGTGTGACTCTGTTCTGTTTTGTAATTCCGTTCAAGTGTGGCGATTTTGACATTCCCTCTATAAGTGATATCTTAGGATAAGTGTCTTTTTCTCTGTGACTTATTTCACTGAGAGTCATCGTACCTAAATCCACTCATCCTGCTGCTACTAGCCTTATGACATTGATTTCATGGCTGAGTGATATTCCATTGTGCCTAAGTACCACAACTTCTTTATCCATTTTTCGCTTTCCTGGGATATTGAAGGTGTAGCGAAGTGGAGGTTCTTGGAAACAGAGCAGCCCTAAACTTTGGGGTGCCTGTGTCTTGTTGTTTTTTAGGTTTCCCGATTTATACACCCATGAGTGGATGTGCCCTATGCTCTCTAAGCTGTGCTTATTACATGTTTCAGGACACACCGTACACTTCTCCAGAGTGGCTGTTGGCAATTTACAGCCCGCCCATCAGCGTAGCAAGGCTCCCATGTCTCCATGGCCTGTCCTGCATTTCTGGTTTTTACACTTTTTTCAGCATGGCCCTTTTGACCGATGGCAAGCGAGACTTCTTTGTAGCGCAGATTTGCCTTTCCGGCTTGCCTGGTTGGCCAAAAAGGGCGTATGCGTTTTTTCCTGAATATATTCAGGAAAAACCGCATACGCCCTTTTTGGCCAAGGGCATCATTGTCAACGCTTTGCCGCTTTTCATGTGCTTTCAAGGCGAGTCGAGTCTGCCTCCTGACACCTGTTTCCTGCAATTCTGCCTTGCTTGCAAATCCTCCTCGTTGCCTTCCCTCAATATATTTGTGGACGAGAGTTATCATTTATAACTCTGCAGGTTTGTGAGTTGCAGTGCCCCTGAGCTCCATTTGTCAACTCGCTTTTTTGGGAGCTGGCCGCCAAAGCGCAGGATTGCTTCAGGCCGTATTCTGGTTCCGGGGGCAGGCTGAGCCTGTGGCTCATTCTTCTTCCTGATGGGAAAATAGAGTGACCTGTGCCTGTCCCAACACCTAGAGCTAGTCTCTCTTTGGTTCCCCCTCTTCCCGTTCATCCTCAGGCCAAATTGCGACCTGTCCGAAACAGGAGGTTAAAGGTGCTGATTCTCCAAGTAGGGAGATGGTTAGTAGAGCGGCTGGAATGGCGAACCCGAGCACAAGGAGAGGAGACATGAGGTGCGTTTGAGAAACCTTTCCCGATCACACGGTGTACCATCTTCTGGGTTTCCCACGCATGTTTTCGATGTAGGAAGATGCCCTTGAACCTGGAGATTTGGGACCCACGGCATGGGTACCACGCAGTATGACGTTAAAGGGTCTGCGTTTGCTCACCCAAGCTCACCAATCCTCTCAGCCCCAAGAGTGTCCAGCCTCATGTCTCATCCAGCTGTGGGTCTAGATATGGTCAATCCAGGTTGCATCAGAGCCCCTGAACGGATTTTGTAAGAATTTCTCTCTCTTTCACTGTCTTTGTTTTATGGGGTTTATTTTAAGTAATCTATTTTTATAATGGGGTTTAGCTGCTTTTCACTGCTGTGTTTATGCCGCTTTACACCCTCTTGATGCACTTCCAGAGAGAGATCAATACCTAGGTTTTAAGACTCTTACTAGTCAGATATATTCTTGGGCGGTGAATAGGGGCTGTTGAGTCCAGTTCACTGAGCAGGGAGTAGGTCTTGTCTATTACATATTTGGCTTGTGGAACGGTATCTGAGCTAATTTCAAACCCTTGTTTTATGCATCACCCCACCTCACCTTTCCCGTTAAGCAGCCATAGTGTGTTTTCTAAATGTGTGACTCTGTTCTGTTTTGTAATTCCGTTCAAGTGTGGCGATTTTGACATTCCCTCTATAAGTAATATCTTAGGATAAGTGTCTTTTTCTCTGTGACTTATTTCACTGAGAGTCATCGTACCTAAATCCACTCATCCTGCTGCTACTAGCCTTATGACATTGATTTCATGGCTGAGTGATATTCCATTGTGCCTAAGTACCACAACTTCTTTATCCATTTTTCGCTTTCCTGGGATATTGAAGGTGTAGCGAAGTGGAGGTTCTTGGAAACAGAGCAGCCCTAAACTTTGGGGTGCCTGTGTCTTGCTGATTTTTAGGTTTCCCGATTTATACGCCCATGAGTGGAAGTGCCCTATGCTCTCTAAGCTGTGCTTATTACATATTTCAGGAAACACCGTACACTTCTCCAGAGTGGCTGTTGGCAATTTACAGCCCGCCCATCAGCGTAGCAAGGCTCCCATGTCTCCATGGCCTGTCCTGCATTTCTGGTTTTTACACTTTTTTCAGCATGGCCCTTTGGACCGATGGCAAGCGAGACTTCTTTGTAGCGCTGATTTGCCTTTCCGGCTTGCCTGGTTGGCCAAAAAGGGCGTATGCGTTTTTTCCTGAATATATTCAGGAAAAACCGCATACGCCCTTTTTGGCCAAGGGCATCATTGTCAACGCTTTGCCGCTTTTCGTGTGCTTTCAAGGCGAGTCGAGTCTGCCTCCTGAAACCTGTTTCCTGCAATTCTGCCTTGCTTTCAAATCCTCCTCGTTGCCTTCCCTCAATATATTTGTGGACGAGAGTTATCATTTATAACTCTGCAGGTTTGTGAGTTGCAGTGCCCCTGAGCTCCATTTGTCAACTCGCTTTTTTGGGAGCTGGCCGCCAAAGCGCAGGATTGCTTCAGGCCGTATTCTGGTTCCGGGGGGCAGGCTGAGCCTGTGGCTCATTCTTCTTCCTGATGGGAAAATAGAGTGACCTGTGCCTGTCCCAACACCTAGAGCTAGTCTCTCATTGGTTCCCCCTCTTCCCGTTCATCCTCAGGCCAAATTGCGACCTGTCCGAAACAGGAGGTTAAAGGTGCTGATTCTCCAAGTAGGGAGATGGTTAGTAGAGCGGCTGGAATGGCGAACCCGAGCACAAGGAGAGGAGACATGAGGTGCGTTTGAGAAACCTTTCCCGATCACACGGTGTACCATCTTCTGGGTTTCCCACGCATGTTTTCGAGGTAGGAAGATGCCCTTGAACCTGGAGATTTGGGACCCACGGCATGGGTACCACGCAGTATGACTTTAAAGGGTCTGCGTTTGCTCACCCAAGCTCACCAATCCTCTCAGCCCCAAGAGTGTCCAGCCTCATGTCTCATCCAGCTGTGGGTCTAGATATGGTCAATCCAGGTTGCATCAGAGCCCCTGAACGGATTTTGTAAGAATTTCTCTCTCTTTCACTGTCTTTGTTTTATGGGGTTTATTTTAAGTAATCTATTTTTATAATGGGGTTTAGCTGCTTTTCACTGCTGTGTTTATGCCGCTTTACACCCTCTTGATGCACTTCCAGAGAGAGATCAATACCTAGGTTTTAAGACTCTTACTAGTCAGATATATTCTTGGGCGGTGAATAGGGGCTGTTGAGTCCAGTTCACTGAGCAGGGAGTAGGTCTTGTCTATTACATATTTGGCTTGTGGAACGGCATCTGAGCTAATTTCAAACCCTTGTTTTATGCATCACCCCGCCTCACCTTTCCCGTTAAGCAGCCATAGTGTGTTTTCTAAATGTGTGACTCTGTTCTGTTTTGTAATTCCGTTCAAGTGTGGCGATTTTGACATTCCCTCTATAAGTGATATCTTAGGATAAGTGTCTTTTTCTCTGTGACTTATTTCACTGAGAGTCATCGTACCTAAATCCACTCATCCTGCTGCTACTAGCCTTATGACATTGATTTCATGGCTGAGTGATATTCCATTGTGCCTAAGTACCACAACTTCTTTATCCATTTTTCGCTTTCCTGGGATATTGAAGGTGTAGCGAAGTGGAGGTTCTTGGAAACAGAGCAGCCCTAAACTTTGGGGTGCCTGTGTCTTGTTGATTTTTAGGTTTCCCGATTTATACGCCCATGAGTGGAAGTGCCCTATGCTCTCTAAGCTGTGCTTATTACATATTTCAGGAAACACCGTACACTTCTCCAGAGTGGCTGTTGGCAATTTACAGCCCGCCCATCAGCGTAGCAAGGCTCCCATGTCTCCATGGCCTGTCCTGCATTTCTGGTTTTTACACTTTTTTCAGCATGGCCCTTTGGACCGATGGCAAGCGAGACTTCTTTGTAGCGCTGATTTGCCTTTCCGGCTTGCCTGGTTGGCCAAAAAGGGCGTATGCGTTTTTTCCTGAATATATTCAGGAAAAACCGCATACGCCCTTTTTGGCCAAGGGCATCATTGTCAACGCTTTGCCGCTTTTCGTGTGCTTTCAAGGCGAGTCGAGTCTGCCTCCTGAAACCTGTTTCCTGCAATTCTGCCTTGCTTTCAAATCCTCCTCGTTGCCTTCCCTCAATATATTTGTGGACGAGAGTTATCATTTATAACTCTGCAGGTTTGTGAGTTGCAGTGCCCCTGAGCTCCATTTGTCAACTCGCTTTTTTGGGAGCTGGCCGCCAAAGCGCAGGATTGCTTCAGGCCGTATTCTGGTTCCGGGGGGCAGGCTGAGCCTGTGGCTCATTCTTCTTCCTGATGGGAAAATAGAGTGACCTGTGCCTGTCCCAACACCTAGAGCTAGTCTCTCATTGGTTCCCCCTCTTCCCGTTCATCCTCAGGCCAAATTGCGACCTGTCCGAAACAGGAGGTTAAAGGTGCTGATTCTCCAAGTAGGGAGATGGTTAGTAGAGCGGCTGGAATGGCGAACCCGAGCACAAGGAGAGGAGACATGAGGTGCGTTTGAGAAACCTTTCCCGATCACACGGTGTACCATCTTCTGGGTTTCCCACGCATGTTTTCGAGGTAGGAAGATGCCCTTGAACCTGGAGATTTGGGACCCACGGCATGGGTACCACGCAGTATGACTTTAAAGGGTCTGCGTTTGCTCACCCAAGCTCACCAATCCTCTCAGCCCCAAGAGTGTCCAGCCTCATGTCTCATCCAGCTGTGGGTCTAGATATGGTCAATCCAGGTTGCATCAGAGCCCCTGAACGGATTTTGTAAGAATTTCTCTCTCTTTCACTGTCTTTGTTTTATGGGGTTTATTTTAAGTAATCTATTTTTATAATGGGGTTTAGCTGCTTTTCACTGCTGTGTTTATGCCGCTTTACACCCTCTTGATGCACTTCCAGAGAGAGATCAATACCTAGGTTTTAAGACTCTTACTAGTCAGATATATTCTTGGGCGGTGAATAGGGGCTGTTGAGTCCAGTTCACTGAGCAGGGAGTAGGTCTTGTCTATTACATATTTGGCTTGTGGAACGGTATCTGAGCTAATTTCAAACCCTTGTTTTATGCATCACCCCGCCTCACCTTTCCCGTTAAGCAGCCATAGTGTGTTTTCTAAATGTGTGACTCTGTTCTGTTTTGTAATTCCGTTCAAGTGTGGCGATTTTGACATTCCCTCTATAAGTGATATCTTAGGATAAGTGTCTTTTTCTCTGTGACTTATTTCACTGAGAGTCATCGTACCTAAATCCACTCATCCTGCTGCTACTAGCCTTATGACATTGATTTCATGGCTGAGTGATATTCCATTGTGCCTAAGTACCACAACTTCTTTATCCATTTTTCGCTTTCCTGGGATATTGAAGGTGTACCGAAGTGGAGGTTCTTGGAAACAGAGCAGCCCTAAACTTTGGGGTGCCTGTGTCTTGTTGTTTTTTAGGTTTCCCCGATTTATACGCCCATGAGTGGATGTGCCCTATGCTCTCTAAGCTGTGCTTATTACATGTTTCAGGACACACCGTACACTTCTCCAGAGTGGCTCTTGGCAATTTACAGCCCGCCCATCAGCGTAGCAAGGCTCCCATGTCTCCATGGCCTGTCCTGCATTTCTGGTTTTTACACTTTTTTCAGCATGGCCCTTTGGACCGATGGCAAGCGAGACTTCTTTGTAGCGCTGATTTGCCTTTCCGGCTTGCCTGGTTGGCCAAAAAGGGCGTATGCGTTTTTTCCTGAATATATTCAGGAAAAAACGCATACGCCCTTTTTGGCCAAGGGCATCATTGTCAACGCTTTGCCGCTTTTCATGTGCTTTCAAGGCGAGTCGAATCTGCCTCCTGACACCTGTTTCCTGCAATTCTGCCTTGCTTGCAAATCCTCCTCGTTGCCTTCCCTCAATATATTTGTGGACGAGAGTTATCATTTATAACTCTGCAGGTTTGTGAGTTGCAGTGCCCCTGAGCTCCATTTGTCAACCCGCTTTTTTGGGAGCTGGCCGCCAAAGCGCAGGATTGCTTCAGGCCGTATTCTGGTTCCGGGGGGCAGGCTGAGCCTGTGGCTCATTCTTCTTCCTGATGGGAAAATAGAGTGACCTGTGCCTGTCCCAACACCTAGAGCTAGTCTCTCATTGGTTCCCCCTCTTCCCGTTCATCCTCAGGCCAAATTGCGACCTGTCCGAAACAGGAGGTTAAAGGTGCTGATTCTCCAAGTAGGGAGATGGTTAGTAGAGGGGCTGGAATGGCGAACCCGAGCACAAGGAGAGGAGACATGAGGTGCGTTTGAGAAACCTTTCCCGATCACACGGTGTACCATCTTCTGGGTTTCCCACGCATGTTTTCGATGTAGGAAGATGCCCTTGAACCTGGAGATTTGGGACCCACGGCATGAGTACCACGCAGTATGACTTTAAAGGGTCTGCGTTTGCTCACCCAAGCTCACCAATCCTCTCAGCCCCAAGAGTGTCCAGCCTTATGTCTCATCCAGCTGTGGGTCTAGATATGGTCAATCCAGGTTGCATCAGAGCCCCTGAACGGATTTTGTAAAATTTCTCTCTCTTTCACTGTCTTTGTTTTATGGGGTTTTTTTTTAAAGTAATCTATTTTTATAATGGGGTTTAGCTGCTTTTCACTGCTGTGTTTATGCCGCTTTACACGCTCTTGATTCACTTCCAGAGAGAGATCAATACATAGGTTTTAAGACTCTTACTAGTCAGATATATTCTTGGGCGGTGAATAGGGGCTGTTGAGTCCAGTTCACTGAGCAGGGAGTAGGTCTTGTCTATTACATATTTGGCTTGTGGAACGGTATCTGATCTAATTTCAAACCCTTGTTTTATGCATCACCCCGCCTCACCTTTCCCGTTAAGCAGCCATAGTGTGTTTTCTAAATGTGTGACTCTGTTCTGTTTTGTAATTCCGTTCAAGTGTGGCGATTTTGACATTCCCTCTATAAGTGATATCTTAGGTTAAGTGTCTTTTTCTCTGTGACTTATTTCACTGAGAGTCATCGTACCTAAATCCACTCATCCTGCTGCTACTAGCCTTATGACATTGATTTCATGGCTGAGTGATATTCCATTGTGCCTAAGTACCACAACTTCTTTATCCATTTTTCGCTTTCCTGGGATATTGAAGGTGTACCGAAGTGGAGGTTCTTGGAAACAGAGCAGCCCTAAACTTTGGGGTGCCTGTGTCTTGTTGTTTTTTAGGTTTCCCGATTTATACGCCCATGAGTGGATGTGCCCTATGCTCTCTAAGCTGTGCTTATTACATGTTTCAGGACACACCGTACACTTCTCCAGAGTGGCTGTTGGCAATTTACAGCCCGCCCATCAGCGTAGCAAGGCTCCCATGTCTCCATGGCCTGTCCTGCATTTCTGGTTTTTACACTTTTTTCAGCATGGCCCTTTTGACCGATGGCAAGCGAGACTTCTTTGTAGCGCTGATTTGCCTTTCGGCTTGCCTGGTTGGCCAAAAAGGGCGTATGCGTTTTTTCCTGAATATATTCAGGAAAAAACGCATACGCCCTTTTTGGCCAAGGGCATCATTGTCAACGCTTTGCCGCTTTTCATGTGCTTTCAAGGCGAGTCGAGTCTGCCTCCTGACACCTGTTTCCTGCAATTCTGCCTTGCTTGCAAATCCTCCTCGTTGCCTTCCCTCAATATATTTGTGGACGAGAGTTATCATTTATAACTCTGCAGGTTTGTGAGTTGCAGTGCCCCTGAGCTCCATTTGTCAACTCGCTTTTTTGGGAGCTGGCCGCCAAAGCGCAGGATTGCTTCAGGCCGTATTCTGGTTCCGGGGGCAGGCTGAGCCTGTGGCTCATTCTTCTTCCTGATGGGAAAATAGAGTGACCTGTGCCTGTCCCAACACCTAGAGCTAGTCTCTCATTGGTTCCCCCTCTTCCCGTTCATCCTCAGGCCAAATTGCGACCTGTCCGAAACAGGAGGTTAAAGGTGCTGATTCTCCAAGTAGGGAGATGGTTAGTAGAGGGGCTGGAATGGCGAACCCGAGCACAAGGAGAGGAGACATCAGGTGCGTTTGAGAAACCTTTCCCGATCACACGGTGTACCATCTTCTGGGTTTCCCACGCATGTTTTCGATGTCGGAAGATGCCCTTGAACCTGGAGATTTGGGACCCACGGCATGGGTACCACGCAGTATGACTTTAAATGGTCTGCGTTTGCTCACCCAAGCTCACCAATCCTCTCAGCCCCAAGAGTGTCCAGCCTCATGTCTCATCCAGCTGTGGGTCTAGATATGGTCAATCCAGGTTGCATCAGAGCCCCTGAACGGATTTTGTAAGAATTTCTCTCTCTTTCACTGTCTTTGTTTTATGGGGTTTATTTTAAGTAATCTATTTTTATAATGGGGTTTAGCTGCTTTTCACTGCTGTGTTTATGCCGCTTTACACCCTCTTGATGCACTTCCAGAGAGAGATCAATACCTAGGTTTTAAGACTCTTACTAGTCAGATATATTCTTGGGCGGTGAATAGGGGCTGTTGAGTCCAGTTCACTGAGCAGGGAGTAGGTCTTGTCTATTACATATTTGGCTTGTGGAACGGTATCTGAGCTAATTTCAAACCCTTGTTTTATGCATCACCCCGCCTCACCTTTCCCGTTAAGCAGCCATAGTGTGTTTTCTAAATGTGTGACTCTGTTCTGTTTTGTAATTCCGTTCAAGTGTGGCGATTTTGACATTCCCTCTATAAGTGATATCTTAGGATAAGTGTCTTTTTCTCTGTGACTTATTTCACTGAGAGTCATCGTACCTAAATCCACTCATCCTGCTGCTACTAGCCTTATGACATTGATTTCATGGCTGAGTGATATTCCATTGTGCCTAAGTACCACAACTTCTTTATCCATTTTTCGCTTTCCTGGGATATTGAAGGTGTAGCGAAGTGGAGGTTCTTGGAAACAGAGCAGCCCTAAACTTTGGGGTGCCTGTGTCTTGTTGTTTTTTAGGTTTCCCGATTTATACACCCATGAGTGGATGTGCCCTATGCTCTCTAAGCTGTGCTTATTACATGTTTCAGGACACACCGTACACTTCTCCAGAGTGGCTGTTGGCAATTTACAGCCCGCCCATCAGCGTAGCAAGGCTCCCATGTCTCCATGGCCTGTCCTGCATTTCTGGTTTTTACACTTTTTTCAGCATGGCCCTTTTGACCGATGGCAAGCGAGACTTCTTTGTAGCGCAGATTTGCCTTTCCGGCTTGCCTGGTTGGCCAAAAAGGGCGTATGCGTTTTTTCCTGAATATATTCAGGAAAAACCGCATACGCCCTTTTTGGCCAAGGGCATCATTGTCAACGCTTTGCCGCTTTTCATGTGCTTTCAAGGCGAGTCGAGTCTGCCTCCTGACACCTGTTTCCTGCAATTCTGCCTTGCTTGCAAATCCTCCTCGTTGCCTTCCCTCAATATATTTGTGGACGAGAGTTATCATTTATAACTCTGCAGGTTTGTGAGTTGCAGTGCCCCTGAGCTCCATTTGTCAACTCGCTTTTTTGGGAGCTGCCCGCCAAAGCGCAGGATTGCTTCAGGCCGTATTCTGGTTCCGGGGGCAGGCTGAGCCTGTGGCTCATTCTTCTTCCTGATGGGAAAATAGAGTGACCTGTGCCTGTCCCAACACCTAGAGCTAGTCTCTCATTGGTTCCCCCTCTTCCCGTTCATCCTCAGGCCAAATTGCGACCTGTCCGAAACAGGAGGTTAAAGGTGCTGATTCTCCAAGTAGGGAGATGGTTAGTAGAGGGGCTGGAATGGCGAACCCGAGCACAAGGAGAGGAGACATCAGGTGCGTTTGAGAAACCTTTCCCGATCACACGGTGTACCATCTTCTGGGTTTCCCACGCATGTTTTCGATGTCGGAAGATGCCCTTGAACCTGGAGATTTGGGACCCACGGCATGGGTACCACGCAGTATGACTTTAAATGGTCTGCGTTTGCTCACCCAAGCTCACCAATCCTCTCAGCCCCAAGAGTGTCCAGCCTCATGTCTCATCCAGCTGTGGGTCTAGATATGGTCAATCCAGGTTGCATCAGAGCCCCTGAACGGATTTTGTAAGAATTTCTCTCTCTTTCACTGTCTTTGTTTTATGGGGTTTATTTTAAGTAATCTATTTTTATAATGGGGTTTAGCTGCTTTTCACTGCTGTGTTTATGCCGCTTTACACCCTCTTGATGCACTTCCAGAGAGAGATCAATACCTAGGTTTTAAGACTCTTACTAGTCAGATATATTCTTGGGCGGTGAATAGGGGCTGTTGAGTCCAGTTCACTGAGCAGGGAGTAGGTCTTGTCTATTACATATTTGGCTTGTGGAACGGTATCTGAGCTAATTTCAAACCCTTGTTTTATGCATCACCCCGCCTCACCTTTCCCGTTAAGCAGCCATAGTGTGTTTTCTAAATGTGTGACTCTGTTCTGTTTTGTAATTCCGTTCAAGTGTGGCGATTTTGACATTCCCTCTATAAGTGATATCTTAGGATAAGTGTCTTTTTCTCTGTGACTTATTTCACTGAGAGTCATCGTACCTAAATCCACTCATCCTGCTGCTACTAGCCTTATGACATTGATTTCATGGCTGAGTGATATTCCATTGTGCCTAAGTACCACAACTTCTTTATCCATTTTTCGCTTTCCTGGGATATTGAAGGTGTAGCGAAGTGGAGGTTCTTGGAAACAGAGCAGCCCTAAACTTTGGGGTGCCTGTGTCTTGTTGTTTTTTAGGTTTCCCGATTTATACACCCATGAGTGGATGTGCCCTATGCTCTCTAAGCTGTGCTTATTACATGTTTCAGGACACACCGTACACTTCTCCAGAGTGGCTGTTGGCAATTTACAGCCCGCCCATCAGCGTAGCAAGGCTCCCATGTCTCCATGGCCTGTCCTGCATTTCTGGTTTTTACACTTTTTTCAGCATGGCCCTTTTGACCGATGGCAAGCGAGACTTCTTTGTAGCGCAGATTTGCCTTTCCGGCTTGCCTGGTTGGCCAAAAAGGGCGTATGCGTTTTTTCCTGAATATATTCAGGAAAAACCGCATACGCCCTTTTTGGCCAAGGGCATCATTGTCAACGCTTTGCCGCTTTTCATGTGCTTTCAAGGCGAGTCGAGTCTGCCTCCTGACACCTGTTTCCTGCAATTCTGCCTTGCTTGCAAATCCTCCTCGTTGCCTTCCCTCAATATATTTGTGGACGAGAGTTATCATTTATAACTCTGCAGGTTTGTGAGTTGCAGTGCCCCTGAGCTCCATTTGTCAACTCGCTTTTTTGGGAGCTGGCCGCCAAAGCGCAGGATTGCTTCAGGCCGTATTCTGGTTCCGGGGGCAGGCTGAGCCTGTGGCTCATTCTTCTTCCTGATGGGAAAATAGAGTGACCTGTGCCTGTCCCAACACCTAGAGCTAGTCTCTCTTTGGTTCCCCCTCTTCCCGTTCATCCTCAGGCCAAATTGCGACCTGTCCGAAACAGGAGGTTAAAGGTGCTGATTCTCCAAGTAGGGAGATGGTTAGTAGAGCGGCTGGAATGGCGAACCCGAGCACAAGGAGAGGAGACATGAGGTGCGTTTGAGAAACCTTTCCCGATCACACGGTGTACCATCTTCTGGGTTTCCCACGCATGTTTTCGATGTAGGAAGATGCCCTTGAACCTGGAGATTTGGGACCCACGGCATGGGTACCACGCAGTATGACGTTAAAGGGTCTGCGTTTGCTCACCCAAGCTCACCAATCCTCTCAGCCCCAAGAGTGTCCAGCCTCATGTCTCATCCAGCTGTGGGTCTAGATATGGTCAATCCAGGTTGCATCAGAGCCCCTGAACGGATTTTGTAAGAATTTCTCTCTCTTTCACTGTCTTTGTTTTATGGGGTTTATTTTAAGTAATCTATTTTTATAATGGGGTTTAGCTGCTTTTCACTGCTGTGTTTATGCCGCTTTACACCCTCTTGATGCACTTCCAGAGAGAGATCAATACCTAGGTTTTAAGACTCTTACTAGTCAGATATATTCTTGGGCGGTGAATAGGGGCTGTTGAGTCCAGTTCACTGAGCAGGGAGTAGGTCTTGTCTATTACATATTTGGCTTGTGGAACGGTATCTGAGCTAATTTCAAACCCTTGTTTTATGCATCACCCCACCTCACCTTTCCCGTTAAGCAGCCATAGTGTGTTTTCTAAATGTGTGACTCTGTTCTGTTTTGTAATTCCGTTCAAGTGTGGCGATTTTGACATTCCCTCTATAAGTGATATCTTAGGATAAGTGTCTTTTTCTCTGTGACTTATTTCACTGAGAGTCATCGTACCTAAATCCACTCATCCTGCTGCTACTAGCCTTATGACATTGATTTCATGGCTGAGTGATATTCCATTGTGCCTAAGTACCACAACTTCTTTATCCATTTTTCGCTTTCCTGGGATATTGAAGGTGTAGCGAAGTGGAGGTTCTTGGAAACAGAGCAGCCCTAAACTTTGGGGTGCCTGTGTCTTGCTGATTTTTAGGTTTCCCGATTTATACGCCTATGAGTGGAAGTGCCCTATGCTCTCTAAGCTGTGCTTATTACATATTTCAGGAAACACCGTACACTTCTCCAGAGTGGCTGTTGGCAATTTACAGCCCGCCCATCAGCGTAGCAAGGCTCCCATGTCTCCATGGCCTGTCCTGCATTTCTGGTTTTTACACTTTTTTCAGCATGGCCCTTTGGACCGATGGCAAGCGAGACTTCTTTGTAGCGCTGATTTGCCTTTCCGGCTTGCCTGGTTGGCCAAAAAGGGCGTATGCGTTTTTTCCTGAATATATTCAGGAAAAACCGCATACGCCCTTTTTGGCCAAGGGCATCATTGTCAACGCTTTGCCGCTTTTCGTGTGCTTTCAAGGCGAGTCGAGTCTGCCTCCTGAAACCTGTTTCCTGCAATTCTGCCTTGCTTTCAAATCCTCCTCGTTGCCTTCCCTCAATATATTTGTGGACGAGAGTTATCATTTATAACTCTGCAGGTTTGTGAGTTGCAGTGCCCCTGAGCTCCATTTGTCAACTCGCTTTTTTGGGAGCTGGCCGCCAAAGCGCAGGATTGCTTCAGGCCGTATTCTGGTTCCGGGGGGCAGGCTGAGCCCGTGGCTCATTCTTCTTCCTGATGGGAAAATAGAGTGACCTGTGCCTGTCCCAACACCTAGAGCTAGTCTCTCATTGGTTCCCCCTCTTCCCGTTCATCCTCAGGCCAAATTGCGACCTGTCCGAAACAGGAGGTTAAAGGTGCTGATTCTCCAAGTAGGGAGATGGTTAGTAGAGCGGCTGGAATGGCGAACCCGAGCACAAGGAGAGGAGACATGAGGTGCGTTTGAGAAACCTTTCCCGATCACACGGTGTACCATCTTCTGGGTTTCCCACGCATGTTTTCGAGGTAGGAAGATGCCCTTGAACCTGGAGATTTGGGACCCACGGCATGGGTACCACGCAGTATGACTTTAAAGGGTCTGCGTTTGCTCACCCAAGCTCACCAATCCTCTCAGCCCCAAGAGTGTCCAGCCTCATGTCTCATCCAGCTGTGGGTCTAGATATGGTCAATCCAGGTTGCATCAGAGCCCCTGAACGGATTTTGTAAGAATTTCTCTCTCTTTCACTGTCTTTGTTTTATGGGGTTTATTTTAAGTAATCTATTTTTATAATGGGGTTTAGCTGCTTTTCACTGCTGTGTTTATGCCGCTTTACACCCTCTTGATGCACTTCCAGAGAGAGATCAATACCTAGGTTTTAAGACTCTTACTAGTCAGATATATTCTTGGGCGGTGAATAGGGGCTGTTGAGTCCAGTTCACTGAGCAGGGAGTAGGTCTTGTCTATTACATATTTGGCTTGTGGAACGGTATCTGAGCTAATTTCAAACCCTTGTTTTATGCATCACCCCGCCTCACCTTTCCCGTTAAGCAGCCATAGTGTGTTTTCTAAATGTGTGACTCTGTTCTGTTTTGTAATTCCGTTCAAGTGTGGCGATTTTGACATTCCCTCTATAAGTGATATCTTAGGATAAGTGTCTTTTTCTCTGTGACTTATTTCACTGAGAGTCATCGTACCTAAATCCACTCATCCTGCTGCTACTAGCCTTATGACATTGATTTCATGGCTGAGTGATATTCCATTGTGCCTAAGTACCACAAATTCTTTATCCATTTTTCGCTTTCCTGGGATATTGAAGGTGTACCGAAGTGGAGGTTCTTGGAAACAGAGCAGCCCTAAACTTTGGGGTGCCTGTGTCTTGTTGTTTTTTAGGTTTCCCCGATTTATACGCCCATGAGTGGATGTGCCCTATGCTCTCTAAGCTGTGCTTATTACATGTTTCAGGACACACCGTACACTTCTCCAGAGTGGCTCTTGGCAATTTACAGCCCGCCCATCAGCGTAGCAAGGCTCCCATGTCTCCATGGCCTGTCCTGCATTTCTGGTTTTTACACTTTTTTCAGCATAGCCCTTTGGACCGATGGCAAGCGAGACTTCTTTGTAGCGCTGATTTGCCTTTCCGGCTTGCCTGGTTGGCCAAAAAGGGCGTATGCGTTTTTTCCTGAATATATTCAGGAAAAAACGCATACGCCCTTTTTGGCCAAGGGCATCATTGTCAACGCTTTGCCGCTTTTCATGTGCTTTCAAGGCGAGTCGAGTCTGCCTCCTGACACCTGTTTCCTGCAATTCTGCCTTGCTTGCAAATCCTCCTCGTTGCCTTCCCTCAATATATTTGTGGACGAGAGTTATCATTTATAACTCTGCAGGTTTGTGAGTTGCAGTGCCCCTGAGCTCCATTTGTCAACTCGCTTTTTTGGGAGCTGGCCGCCAAAGCGCAGGATTGCTTCAGGCCGTATTCTGGTTCCGGGGGGCAGGCTGAGCCTGTGGCTCATTCTTCTTCCTGATGGGAAAATAGAGTGACCTGTGCCTGTCCCAACACCTAGAGCTAGTCTCTCATTGGTTCCCCCTCTTCCCGTTCATCCTCAGGCCAAATTGCGACCTGTCCGAAACAGGAGGTTAAAGGTGCTGATTCTCCAAGTAGGGAGATGGTTAGTAGAGGGGCTGGAATGGCGAACCCGAGCACAAGGAGAGGAGACATGAGGTGCGTTTGAGAAACCTTTCCCGATCACACGGTGTACCATCTTCTGGGTTTCCCACGCATGTTTTCGATGTCGGAAGATGCCCTTGAACCTGGAGATTTGGGACCCACGGCATGGGTACCACGCAGTATGACTTTAAAGGGTCTGCGTTTGCTCACCCAAGCTCACCAATCCTCTCAGCCCCAAGAGTGTCCAGCCTCATGTCTCATCCAGCTGTGGGTCTAGATATGGTCAATCCAGGTTGCATCAGAGCCCCTGAACGGATTTTGTAAAATTTCTCTCTCTTTCACTGTCTTTGTTTTATGGGTTTTTTTTTTTTAAGTAATCTATTTTTATAATGGGGTTTAGCTGCTTTTCACTGCTGTGTTTATGCCGCTTTACACGCTCTTGATTCACTTCCAGAGAGAGATCAATACATAGGTTTTAAGACTCTTACTAGTCAGATATATTCTTGGGCGGTGAATAGGGGCTGTTGAGTCCAGTTCACTGAGCAGGGAGTAGGTCTTGTCTATTACATATTTGGCTTGTGGAACGGTATCTGATCTAATTTCAAACCCTTGTTTTATGCATCACCCCGCCTCACCTTTCCCGTTAAGCAGCCATAGTGTGTTTTCTAAATGTGTGACTCTGTTCTGTTTTGTAATTCCGTTCAAGTGTGGCGATTTTGACATTCCCTCTATAAGTGATATCTTAGGTTAAGTGTCTTTTTCTCTGTGACTTATTTCACTGAGAGTCATCGTACCTAAATCCACTCATCCTGCTGCTACTAGCCTTATGACATTGATTTCATGGCTGAGTGATATTCCATTGTGCCTAAGTACCACAACTTCTTTATCCATTTTTCGCTTTCCTGGGATATTGAAGGTGTACCGAAGTGGAGGTTCTTGGAAACAGAGCAGCCCTAAACTTTGGGGTGCCTGTGTCTTGTTGTTTTTTAGGTTTCCCGATTTATACGCCCATGAGTGGATGTGCCCTATGCTCTCTAAGCTGTGCTTATTACATGTTTCAGGACACACCGTACACTTCTCCAGAGTGGCTGTTGGCAATTTACAGCCCGCCCATCAGCGTAGCAAGGCTCCCATGTCTCCATGGCCTGTCCTGCATTTCTGGTTTTTACACTTTTTTCAGCATGGCCCTTTTGACCGATGGCAAGCGAGACTTCTTTGTAGCGCTGATTTGCCTTTCGGCTTGCCTGGTTGGCCAAAAAGGGCGTATGCGTTTTTTCCTGAATATATTCAGGAAAAAACGCATACGCCCTTTTTGGCCAAGGGCATCATTGTCAACGCTTTGCCGCTTTTCATGTGCTTTCAAGGCGAGTCGAGTCTGCCTCCTGACACCTGTTTCCTGCAATTCTGCCTTGCTTGCAAATCCTCCTCGTTGCCTTCCCTCAATATATTTGTGGACGAGAGTTATCATTTATAACTCTGCAGGTTTGTGAGTTGCAGTGCCCCTGAGCTCCATTTGTCAACTCGCTTTTTTGGGAGCTGGCCGCCAAAGCGCAGGATTGCTTCAGGCCGTATTCTGGTTCCGGGGGCAGGCTGAGCCTGTGGCTCATTCTTCTTCCTGATGGGAAAATAGAGTGACCTGTGCCTGTCCCAACACCTAGAGCTAGTCTCTCATTGGTTCCCCCTCTTCCCGTTCATCCTCAGGCCAAATTGCGACCTGTCCGAAACAGGAGGTTAAAGGTGCTGATTCTCCAAGTAGGGAGATGGTTAGTAGAGGGGCTGGAATGGCGAACCCGAGCACAAGGAGAGGAGACATCAGGTGCGTTTGAGAAACCTTTCCCGATCACACGGTGTACCATCTTCTGGGTTTCCCACGCATGTTTTCGATGTCGGAAGATGCCCTTGAACCTGGAGATTTGGGACCCACGGCATGGGTACCACGCAGTATGACTTTAAATGGTCTGCGTTTGCTCACCCAAGCTCACCAATCCTCTCAGCCCCAAGAGTGTCCAGCCTCATGTCTCATCCAGCTGTGGGTCTAGATATGGTCAATCCAGGTTGCATCAGAGCCCCTGAACGGATTTTGTAAGAATTTCTCTCTCTTTCACTGTCTTTGTTTTATGGGGTTTATTTTAAGTAATCTATTTTTATAATGGGGTTTAGCTGCTTTTCACTGCTG
Organism: Eubalaena glacialis; assembly: GCF_028564815.1. NCBI lineage: Eukaryota > Metazoa > Chordata > Mammalia > Artiodactyla > Balaenidae > Eubalaena > Eubalaena glacialis. The sequence goes on from NC_083722.1 coordinate 120,084,117, forward strand.
TGTTTATGCCGCTTTACACCCTCTTGATGCACTTCCAGAGAGAGATCAATACCTAGGTTTTAAGACTCTTACTAGTCAGATATATTCTTGGGCGGTGAATAGGGGCTGTTGAGTCCAGTTCACTGAGCAGGGAGTAGGTCTTGTCTATTACATATTTGGCTTGTGGAACGGTATCTGAGCTAATTTCAAACCCTTGTTTTATGCATCACCCCACCTCACCTTTCCCGTTAAGCAGCCATAGTGTGTTTTCTAAATGTGTGACTCTGTTCTGTTTTGTAATTCCGTTCAAGTGTGCCGATTTTGACATTCCCTCTCTCAGTGATATCTTAGGATAAGTGTCTTTTTCTCTGTGACTTATTTCACTGAGAGTCATCGTACCTAAATCCACTCATCCTGCTGCTACTAGCCTTATGACATTGATTTCATGGCTGAGTGATATTCCATTGTGCCTAAGTACCACAACTTCTTTATCCATTTTTCGCTTTCCTGGGATATTGAAGGTGTAGCGAAGTGGAGGTTCTTGGAAACAGAGCAGCCCTAAACTTTGGGGTGCCTGTGTCTTGTTGATTTTTAGGTTTCCCGATTTATACGCCCATGAGTGGAAGTGCCCTATGCTCTCTAAGCTGTGCTTATTACATGTTTCAGGACACACCGTACACTTCTCCAGAGTGGCTGTTGGCAATTTACAGCCCGCCCATCAGCGTAGCAAGGCTCCCATGTCTCCATGGCCTGTCCTGCATTTCTGGTTTTTACACTTTTTTCAGCATGGCCCTTTGGACCGATGGCAAGCGAGACTTCTTTGTAGCGCTGATTTGCCTTTCCGGCTTGCCTGGTTGGCCAAAAAGGGCGTATGCGTTTTTTCCTGAATATATTCAGGAAAAACCGCATACGCCCTTTTTGGCCAAGGGCATCATTGTCAACGCTTTGCCGCTTTTCGTGTGCTTTCAAGGCGAGTCGAGTCTGCCTCCTGAAACCTGTTTCCTGCAATTCTGCCTTGCTTTCAAATCCTCCTCGTTGCCTTCCCTCAATATATTTGTGGACGAGAGTTATCATTTATAACTCTGCAGGTTTGTGAGTTGCAGTGCCCCTGAGCTCCATTTGTCAACTCGCTTTTTTGGGAGCTGGCCGCCAAAGCGCAGGATTGCTTCAGGCCGTATTCTGGTTCCGGGGGGCAGGCTGAGCCTGTGGCTCATTCTTCTTCCTGATGGGAAAATAGAGTGACCTGTGCCTGTCCCAACACCTAGAGCTAGTCTCTCATTGGTTCCCCCTCTTCCCGTTCATCCTCAGGCCAAATTGCGACCTGTCCGAAACAGGAGGTTAAAGGTGCTGATTCTCCAAGTAGGGAGATGGTTAGTAGAGCGGCTGGAATGGCGAACCCGAGCACAAGGAGAGGAGACATGAGGTGCGTTTGAGAAACCTTTCCCGATCACACGGTGTACCATCTTCTGGGTTTCCCACGCATGTTTTCGATGTAGGAAGATGCCCTTGAACCTGGAGATTTGGGACCCACGGCATGGGTACCACGCAGTATGACTTTAAAGGGTCTGCGTTTGCTCACCCAAGCTCACCAATCCTCTCAGCCCCAAGAGTGTCCAGCCTCATGTCTCATCCAGCTGTGGGTCTAGATATGGTCAATCCAGGTTGCATCAGAGCCCCTGAACGGATTTTGTAAGAATTTCTCTCTCTTTCACTGTCTTTGTTTTATGGGGTTTATTTTAAGTAATCTATTTTTATAATGGGGTTTAGCTGCTTTTCACTGCTGTGTTTATGCCGCTTTACACCCTCTTGATGCACTTCCAGAGAGAGATCAATACCTAGGTTTTAAGACTCTTACTAGTCAGATATATTCTTGGGCGGTGAATAGGGGCTGTTGAGTCCAGTTCACTGAGCAGGGAGTAGGTCTTGTCTATTACATATTTGGCTTGTGGAACGGTATCTGAGCTAATTTCAAACCCTTGTTTTATGCATCACCCCGCCTCACCTTTCCCGTTAAGCAGCCATAGTGTGTTTTCTAAATGTGTGACTCTGTTCTGTTTTGTAATTCCGTTCAAGTGTGGCGATTTTGACATTCCCTCTATAAGTGATATCTTAGGATAAGTGTCTTTTTCTCTGTGACTTATTTCACTGAGAGTCATCGTACCTAAATCCACTCATCCTGCTGCTACTAGCCTTATGACATTGATTTCATGGCTGAGTGATATTCCATTGTGCCTAAGTACCACAACTTCTTTATCCATTTTTCGCTTTCCTGGGATATTGAAGGTGTACCGAAGTGGAGGTTCTTGGAAACAGAGCAGCCCTAAACTTTGGGGTGCCTGTGTCTTGTTGTTTTTTAGGTTTCCCGATTTATACGCCCATGAGTGGATGTGCCCTATGCTCTCTAAGCTGTGCTTATTACATGTTTCAGGACACACCGTACACTTCTCCAGAGTGGCTGTTGGCAATTTACAGCCCGCCCATCAGCGTAGCAAGGCTCCCATGTCTCCATGGCCTGTCCTGCATTTCTGGTTTTTACACTTTTTTCAGCATGGCCCTTTGGACCGATGGCAAGCGAGACTTCTTTGTAGCGCTGATTTGCCTTTCGGCTTGCCTGGTTGGCCAAAAAGGGCGTATGCGTTTTTTCCTGAATATATTCAGGAAAAAACGCATACGCCCTTTTTGGCCAAGGGCATCATTGTCAACGCTTTGCCGCTTTTCATGTGCTTTCAAGGCGAGTCGAGTCTGCCTCCTGACACCTGTTTCCTGCAATTCTGCCTTGCTTGCAAATCCTCCTCGTTGCCTTCCCTCAATATATTTGTGGACGAGAGTTATCATTTATAACTCTGCAGGTTTGTGAGTTGCAGTGCCCCTGAGCTCCATTTGTCAACTCGCTTTTTTGGGAGCTGGCCGCCAAAGCGCAGGATTGCTTCAGGCCGTATTCTGGTTCCGGGGGCAGGCTGAGCCTGTGGCTCATTCTTCTTCCTGATGGGAAAATAGAGTGACCTGTGCCTGTCCCAACACCTAGAGCTAGTCTCTCATTGGTTCCCCCTCTTCCCGTTCATCCTCAGGCCAAATTGCGACCTGTCCGAAACAGGAGGTTAAAGGTGCTGATTCTCCAAGTAGGGAGATGGTTAGTAGAGGGGCTGGAATGGCGAACCCGAGCACAAGGAGAGGAGACATGAGGTGCGTTTGAGAAACTTTTCCCGATCACACGGTGTACCATCTTCTGGGTTTCCCACGCATGTTTTCGATGTCGGAAGATGCCCTTGAACCTGGAGATTTGGGACCCACGGCATGGGTACCACGCAGTATGACTTTAAATGGTCTGCGTTTGCTCACCCAAGCTCACCAATCCTCTCAGCCCCAAGAGTGTCCAGCCTCATGTCTCATCCAGCTGTGGGTCTAGATATGGTCAATCCAGGTTGCATCAGAGCCCCTGAACGGATTTTGTAAGAATTTCTCTCTCTTTCACTGTCTTTGTTTTATGGGGTTTATTTTAAGTAATCTATTTTTATAATGGGGTTTAGCTGCTTTTCACTGCTGTGTTTATGCCGCTTTACACCCTCTTGATGCACTTCCAGAGAGAGATCAATACCTAGGTTTTAAGACTCTTACTAGTCAGATATATTCTTGGGCGGTGAATAGGGGCTGTTGAGTCCAGTTCACTGAGCAGGGAGTAGGTCTTGTCTATTACATATTTGGCTTGTGGAACGGTATCTGAGCTAATTTCAAACCCTTGTTTTATGCATCACCCCGCCTCACCTTTCCCGTTAAGCAGCCATAGTGTGTTTTCTAAATGTGTGACTCTGTTCTGTTTTGTAATTCCGTTCAAGTGTGGCGATTTTGACATTCCCTCTATAAGTGATATCTTAGGATAAGTGTCTTTTTCTCTGTGACTTATTTCACTGAGAGTCATCGTACCTAAATCCACTCATCCTGCTGCTACTAGCCTTATGACATTGATTTCATGGCTGAGTGATATTCCATTGTGCCTAAGTACCACAACTTCTTTATCCATTTTTCGCTTTCCTGGGATATTGAAGGTGTAGCGAAGTGGAGGTTCTTGGAAACAGAGCAGCCCTAAACTTTGGGGTGCCTGTGTCTTGTTGTTTTTTAGGTTTCCCGATTTATACACCCATGAGTGGATGTGCCCTATGCTCTCTAAGCTGTGCTTATTACATGTTTCAGGACACACCGTACACTTCTCCAGAGTGGCTGTTGGCAATTTACAGCCCGCCCATCAGCGTAGCAAGGCTCCCATGTCTCCATGGCCTGTCCTGCATTTCTGGTTTTTACACTTTTTTCAGCATGGCCCTTTTGACCGATGGCAAGCGAGACTTCTTTGTAGCGCAGATTTGCCTTTCCGGCTTGCCTGGTTGGCCAAAAAGGGCGTATGCGTTTTTTCCTGAATATATTCAGGAAAAACCGCATACGCCCTTTTTGGCCAAGGGCATCATTGTCAACGCTTTGCCGCTTTTCATGTGCTTTCAAGGCGAGTCGAGTCTGCCTCCTGACACCTGTTTCCTGCAATTCTGCCTTGCTTGCAAATCCTCCTCGTTGCCTTCCCTCAATATATTTGTGGACGAGAGTTATCATTTATAACTCTGCAGGTTTGTGAGTTGCAGTGCCCCTGAGCTCCATTTGTCAACTCGCTTTTTTGGGAGCTGGCCGCCAAAGCGCAGGATTGCTTCAGGCCGTATTCTGGTTCCGGGGGCAGGCTGAGCCTGTGGCTCATTCTTCTTCCTGATGGGAAAATAGAGTGACCTGTGCCTGTCCCAACACCTAGAGCTAGTCTCTCTTTGGTTCCCCCTCTTCCCGTTCATCCTCAGGCCAAATTGCGACCTGTCCGAAACAGGAGGTTAAAGGTGCTGATTCTCCAAGTAGGGAGATGGTTAGTAGAGCGGCTGGAATGGCGAACCCGAGCACAAGGAGAGGAGACATGAGGTGCGTTTGAGAAACCTTTCCCGATCACACGGTGTACCATCTTCTGGGTTTCCCACGCATGTTTTCGATGTAGGAAGATGCCCTTGAACCTGGAGATTTGGGACCCACGGCATGGGTACCACGCAGTATGACGTTAAAGGGTCTGCGTTTGCTCACCCAAGCTCACCAATCCTCTCAGCCCCAAGAGTGTCCAGCCTCATGTCTCATCCAGCTGTGGGTCTAGATATGGTCAATCCAGGTTGCATCAGAGCCCCTGAACGGATTTTGTAAGAATTTCTCTCTCTTTCAC